>NW_022436952.1:30833850-30934745 GCF_009761245.1 Sapajus apella
AGAGGGAGGAGGGGGAGGAGAGGGAGGAGGGGGAGGAGAGGGAGGAGAGGGAGGAGGAGGAGGAGGAAGAGGAGATTTGAGAAGAACTAATGTGCCTAAGGTGAAGTCAGGCAGCTTGAGTTCCAGTTCTGGCTCTGGGAATGTCCTTGGCAGTCTGGGTCTGTGTCCTCATCTGGAACTTGGGAACGCTATCAGCACCCACTTCTGGAGACACAGTGGGGATTGGCTGACCTAATGCATGTAATGGATCCGGGAAACATTAGCTGCTGCTGCTGCTGCTGTCCTTGAAGGAATCACTGCGAGATTCCCTGCTCCTGCGTGTTCTTTTTCTGGGTCTGTTTCCCCCAGGTGGGAAATGGGAGACCCTGAGACCCCATCCCCATAATCCTGAGAGGAACATGACCCCCAGCAAGGCTCCTCCCTCCTCTATGTGGGTCTGCTTTCCCAGCCTCAAAGGGAAGCCCCATTCTCCCCACCTACTCCCTTCTCATTTCTGCAGGCTGAGTCCCCAGAATTCCACAGTGGTGTCTATCCAGAAGCACCTTCCTGAAGCACCCAGCCCAGCTGGTGTTTTCGGGGCCCTCAGAGCTGTTTGGGGAAAGGATGGCTATCCCTTGAAATGCCTCCATTTCCCAGAGAGCACAATCAAGGCTCAGAGCAGTGCCAGCTGCCCAACGAGCCCTCGCCCCCGCTTCCCCTTCCCCAGGCCCAACAAGAGCACAAATCATGAGCCTTCAGGTTTTGCACAATTTTGCTCAATTTCCTGCCTGAATGGCACAGGGCCTGACCCTCCGCAGGTGCTCAGGAAATGTTCGTGGAATCAATAAAGGACAGCTAAATCTCCCATCTTCTCCAAGCTCTCTGTTTCCTCCCTCCCTCCTGCTCCCCACACTCCATCAGGGCGGCTGTCGGCCTCCTCCTCTGGAAAGCCTCTCGAATGGCTCCTTTCTCTTCTTTGCCTCTGCTGCTGCTCTAGTGAAGTCCTTGCTAGCACTTACCTGGGCCACTGCCCTAGGCTGCTCAGAGGTAACTCTGCCTCCATTTCCCACCTCTGATGCAGTGTCACTGCCTGACTCAGAGCTCCAGTGGCCCCCACTGCTGGAGAAACAGCACCCACCTGCCCTTCCAGATCTGGCTGCTGGCCTCTTCTTCCTCTCTGACAGCCCCACTTGCTGTTTAACATGCAGGTCCCACACTTGTCTGTCTCCAGGGTTTTGCTGTCCCTTCTGCCCAGTGTCCTTCCATTCCTCACAGCCAAATCACATCTATCCTCCAAGGCCCATCACAGCTGTTCCTGGTCCCCTCAGAATTCCTCCTCATCCAAGCAAGGCCGTGGGGGACAGGGAGCTGCCTTCTCTCCCAAGGAAGCCCTAGTGTGGGAGAAACAGGTAAAGGAGACGAGGGGCACCCACTGCCTGCATCTCAGGGAGAACACTGGGCTGGTGGTCAGGGCGGCCTGGGTTCTCTTTCTGGTCAGCACTTTGTGGCCTTGACATTGCCTACGTATGAAATTGGCTGGTCCAGATCTCTCCAGTCCACACTCTGAGTCTATTCACATTCACGGCTGCATCTTGCACCAAGCATAGCAGCAGGCACACAGTAGTTGCTCAATAAATACTGAATGACAGACTTGTCCCGCTCTGTGCTGGGGTTCTGAGGTTCTGCAGCTTGGTATCGTCCAGGCAGACATTTGGGGGATTACCCAGGGATAGGCAGAAGGGACTGCTTCACTACTAACATCGAAGAGTGACAAACTGTCACATAAATGATGTCATTTAACCCTGTGGCCTGCATTTCCCCATCCCCATTTCACAGATGAGGAAAATGAGGCTAGAAGGTTAAGTGACCTGATCAGGCTCACACCCAGGTCCTTGGCTCCAAATCCAGTGCTCTTTCCGCTGCCCCCAAATGCTTTTCTTTGCTCTTAGAATAAACCCCAGGCCCTTCTCGGCCTATGAAACTGTGTGATCATGGCCCTGTGACCCTCCTCAAACTCCCCCTCCCGGACCAGAGCCGCGCTGCACTCTTGCTGCTCCTTGAACCCTGCGAGCTCATTCTCCGACTCTGGGCCTTTGCACTGGCTGTTTCCTCTGCCTGGAAAGTTTGTCTTCGCCGTCCAGACCTCAGCTCCCATGCCACCCTTTCTGAGGCCTTCCTTGCCCACCGAGCTAAAATAGATATTTCATTTCCCCAGATGCTGCCTGACATGGTCTCATGTGTCTGTGGCCTTTTGGTCGCCTGTGTCCTCCCTGAGGAGTTCCTTGCTGCCTGTCCGGCCCTATAGGCCAGGTCTCCGGAACGCACCTGGCTGAGAGTGGCTGTCGTGTGCATGGACCCACGTCTTGCCGCTCTGCCTGGGCACGTTCCAGAGGAAAACTATGAACTCCCATCTTCCAGGAGAAGAGATAGGGGTGTTTGGGAGGCAGGGATGTGGCAGGTTGGGGGCACCAGGAATGCAAGGCGCAGCCACTCCCCGAAGCTGGATTGCAGAGAAGGGAGGCTGGGAGGTGCTGCCCACCCTTGTTCTCACCCCCACCACCCCCACGCCTCACACTCATTTCCTTCCCGGAGTCAGTCTCATTTGCTTTCCCTAAAAGCCGCTGGAGGAGCCAATATGTACGTGATGAATATTTCATCTCCTGAGCGTGGGTTTGCGGGAGAGCTGTGATCCCCCGGGGAGGGAGCGCTACCCAGCCATGCCTGGGAAGGAGGGGGGCTGAGCAGGGCACTGGCAATAAGCTCTGAAGGAGGCAGGTTTTAGGGTCCACACACCTGTTCCTGCGGACACCTTTGGCCTGGGGAAGCTTAGAGGGACCGGGGCAGCCCGAACCTGAGGCACAAATTCTTCGTGCCCTGTGGGGCTCCCACTGCTTCTGTGGGGCTCCCAGTCCATCCGTGGGGTTTGCCTGTGGTGAGAGGCAGATGTTTTCCTGAGCTCAGAGATGTATGAAAAATGAGGAAACTGAGGCTCAGGGAGGTTTAGAGGGAGAGGGGAGAGAACTATGCCAGGGTTCTGAGGTTCTGAGGTTTGCGCTCTTCCAGACCCACACTCAGGAGCTGCCCAGGCCTAAGGTGCCACTGGCATGGCTGTGGCTGAGGCTGTGGAGCGCGTCCAGGTCCTCACTGGTAGTGGCCTCTCAAATAGGAATCCTGGGAACTGTCTCCTCCCAGGGATGGAGGTTTGGAAGCTACAGCCTGAGAAGGGAAGGGAGGGACAGGTGAGCACAGAGGAAGAGGGAGGGGCAGGGAGCCTGAGTGGCTCACTTCACTCCCGCCCATACCCCTCTCTAGCCCCTCACTGTGCTCCCTACCCTTCACCTATGGCCACAGCAGCCAATGACAGCCATGGTGAGCTTCCCCAGCTCTGGAAGCTGCCAGTCCTGGTTGCCAGTCCTCTGCTCCCTCACCAGTTGAGTGATCTTTGAACCTCCCTAAGCCTCAGTTTCCCCATTTGAAAAATGGCATTAGTTACACCACCTGGCAGGGTAATTCTGAAGGGCCAGCAGAATGCCTGGCACATGATAAGGACTCAGGGATTTAGTGTCTACACCACACACACAGGCACACACACACACAGACACATACACACAGGCACACAGGGACACACAGGCACATGCACACACAGGCAGACACAGGCACACACACAGGCACACACACACAGGCAGACACAGGCACACAGGGACACACAGGCACATGCACACACAGGCAGACACAGGCACACACACACAGGCAGACACAGGCACACAGGCACACACACAGGCACATGCACACACACAGGCACATACACACACAGGCACACACACAGGCACACACAGGCGCATGCACAGGCACACAGAGGCACACGCACACAGGCACACACACACAAGCACACACAAGGCATACACACAGGCACACACACACGCACACGCACAGGCACACAACCCACCATCACCCCTCCTCTGTCATCCACCTCTGGTTTGAAAACAAAGGACCACCCGCCGCCTCCTCCTTCACCTAGGCTCGCTCTCCTCTCCTCTACCCTGTCCACCCTCACCACACACCCCACTCCACAACCTTGAGCCTCTGCTCCCTGAGGAACGGAGGGGTGTTGGGGAGGAAGGGGAGGCATCTCATCTTCTGGGCCTCAGCCAGCACGGGGTCAAGATGACCCCCCAGCCCTCTGCAGCCAGACCCGCCCCTCCCCCATTGGCCAGGCTCAGTCTCTTCCCTCGGTCCCCACCCACCACATTACCCTCTGAATACTCTCATTATACCATTACTAATTAGGGCTGCTCAGCAAATTGGCGGCTGCATTGGAGGGAGACAGTGTGCGGGAGCATATGGCATAATATCGTATTAATGAACACTCTAAATTCAAACCCGGGTCAGCTGCTCGCTTCTCGCCAGTGTCACCCATGCTAAAGGAGAGAGGGAAAAGAAAGCAGTCAACCTTTCCCTCCCTTCCTTTGCCTCTCTCCAAACACACATTCCGCAGCGTGGGCTGGGCTGGGCTGGGCTGGCATCGCCGTGTGGACCTGCACGGGTCCCCAGAAGGGCCTCCCTCCCGCCATGAGCAAGCGGATGCTGCTATGATTAGAACTAATTAATAATGAAGCAGGGCCGTGGCCGGCTCTTCCCCGACATTATCTCTGTTTCCCAGCATCTCCGACGAGGGGCTTCAGCACAGGGGGTGAACTGAGAGCCACTGAGGTCACAGTGCTTTTTCCGCGTGACAGGGTGGCCGGGCTGGACATCAACCCAGGCTCTCTGCTCTCTGGTCCGGCTTGTCCTGCTCGGTATAGCCCACAGGCGGAGGATTTGGCTCGTCATGCTCTACCCGGCACACTTGGGTGGACCAGCGCCTTCCCCATTATCCTCTCTCCTTCGCCTCTCTCCCACATTCCACAGAGGACACGAAGATGATGCATTCACGCATGGCCTAGGAGTCTTGCTGGTTCCCCCAGCCTCCCTTCATCCTGGGCGGAGGAGGCAAGGGGGAAGCTGGGGTGGGGGGTGCAGGTCCTGGGGTCAGTCTAAGGAGGGCTTGAGGAAGAGGTGAGCGTCAGGCAAGGCTCCCGAGAGGAATGGAAGGGCCTGACCCGACGCTGGCTTCTCCCCTTGCCCTTGGCCTGAAGGCAGTGCCCATGGGTGCCCTGGATCGTGCCTGTCCAAGGCGTCCTATCTCTGCTAGTTCAGAGCCAGGGATGAGGTTGCACGGGCCTCTGATGCCATCCTTCATGCTATCTGACGGGCTGTTGTCAGTTACTCTCAACAGGATTATGTGTTTCCTGAACTCCCAATTCCTCATTTCACATCAAGGTGAGAGGCTACTTCATGCCTGCTGCCTGCTGAGCCCAGAAACGGTGGAAAGTGGCGGGGGGGCGCTGGCCGCTAGTGCACACATCTCCCATCTCTGCCCAGGCTTGTCCTTGGCCCTAATCAAAGCAGCCCTCAATGTTGCCTCCCCCAGGAAGCCTTCCCTGATAAAGACCAACGAGTCCTTGACGTGTGAGAGTGTCTTAGAGACTGATCTTAGGTGGTGTCCCCACGTTGAGAATTGGGCCTATCAGAGAAGGGAGGGTGGCCAGATTCCCACTGAAACAGACAAACAAAAATCTCTCCTGCTTCTGCCCACCCCTACTCCCAACTGGGTGAGCTGAGCGTCCTAAGCTGGGGCGTCCTCTGGGTGTCTTGGATATGGGGTGTTCTGGGCTGGGATTCAAGGTGGATTTCACCTCCAATTGAGCCACAGCGCAATCCCCTTCGGCCCCTGGCTTCAGTCTTTGTGAATTCAGTTCCTACATCCTCCCAGTCTTCCTCACCAGGGGGGCTGTGAAGGTCAGCAGATGTTCCCGCCCAGGAAAGGGTTTGTCAGGACACATTGTGAAGGGGAATCTCGTCAAAGAATGGGAGCTGCGTGAGCCCCTCCTCTCTGAAGTCCAACAGGAACAAGGAGTTCCGTCCACCTCTGGGGTGTGTGGGATGAGTCTATGGGGAGAACTGGGGACGATTTGGGGCATTCACTTTCTTAGCAGGGCCCTAATCAGGAATCAGGGAGGAGTCACTTGGGTTGTAGGTCTCCAGGAGTGAGTGCCTTCTCTCTTTGCTTTTCCGTCTATGGAATGGGTCTATTCACAGCACCTTAGTCAGGACTAAGAGATGCTTCTGTAAAAGACCCACCCGGAGAGCTTGAGACTCCGGCCTACCTGAGCATCTGCCACCTCCCTCCAGCCGAGTTGGCTCCATCAAGACAGAAGAGCTGCCTGACCAAGCCACGGCTCCTCTCCTGGGCTGTCAGACAAGAAGGAGGCTGGAGTGTCCCACCCCACCGCTCAGAGACCTCTGCTGTGGGCAGCCTCGAGCTAGCAGGCTGCGGGGCCCTTGCTGCCAACCAAGGTGTGAGAGGCCCCCTTGGTGACAGGCCCTCAGCCCCCCCACCGCATGAGAGGTGCCCTCGTTTGTGTCTGCGGCACCAGGACCCAGCCTCAGCCCCTGGGGCCCTCTGCCGGTGCTCCCCGCCCCCGCCCCCCAGCCACCCCGCCTGGCATCCAGGCCACAGTGTCTCGTCCTCGGGCCCTGCCCCACTCCCTACCACTCACACCACGATTATAGGATCACCTTCCTTTGTCTTCAGCACCTACAGGCCCTCCCTCCTCCCCATAGCTCTCCTGGCAGAGGAGCCCAGGAGAAGCAATAATTGTCACCCTCCCAGCCCAGCCCAGTCAGGCGGAACGCAGGGGTGTCAGTGAGCCTTGGATGCCAATTATTTATCTGCCCCCACCAAGCCATTATTTGCCCCCGCTTCCCACCCCACCCTGAGGCTGGACCCCTATCTCCTCCCTCTCCGCTAGTAGAGGAGTAAACAAACCCACCCAGGAAGAAGTGTTGGCTTGTAAGGACGTGTCCGGGGTGGGGACACCCCTACTCCATCTCTCCAGAGGCAATCATGCAACTCTATGTTTCGACTTTGGCTCTTCATGCACGTGTGTGTGTGCGCGCGCGTGAGTGCGTGCTAGTGTGTACGCGCACACGTGTGCGCTCGTGTGTGTGCGCGTGTGTGCGTTCATGTGTGTGTGTATGTACGGCACGTGTGCGCTCGTGTGTGTGCGGTGTGTGTGTGTACGTGCTCACGTGTGCACGGGCGTGTGTGTGTGTGTGTGTGTGTATGTGTGTGTGTGTGTGAGAGAGAACCAAGGTTCCAAGGAGGTCTGGACTCTTCCTAGGGAGGAGTGGCTGAGCTAGATGGGAGCTGAAAGGCCATCTCCTTGGACCCCTGAACCTGGAGCCCAGGGAGGTGAGGGGACTTCCCCAGGTGACAAAGCCAGCAGGAGGAACCCGCAGGTCTGGGTAAAGTGTACTTTCCACAAGTGACCCCTGTTGCTAGATCTCTGTTCAGAGGCCCTGTAAACACCACAACCCCACACTCGAACTTTCCACACAGCCTCTCCCTTGGGCCCTATGTCTAGGGTGAGAACGGGACCAGCTACGCAGCTGATAGTTCCCAGTGCCAAATGAAAGCGCAGGACCCCTTGTTCAGCCATTATTAAGGCTTTCAAGACAGCGACAGAAGAGCATTAAACCATTAAACCTTCTAACTGCAGGGCTCTGCACAGATCACCAGCCCATGAACCTGGCCCTGGGCTAGGATCTCATCAATCTATTTCCTCTGCAGCTGTGAAGACCTTGGGTGAAATCACCACACGCATTCTAGAAGCCTCCCTGCCTGGAACCAGGGTTCCATAGCCACCCCCACCCCCACCCCCACCACAGCAGTCAGCCCAGTGACTCCAGCCTGGGAGGGGAAACTGAGTCCGCATTCTGGACCTGGCCGACCCCCAGAATCAGGTGGGGAGCTGGCCTGGAGGTCAGACTGCATCTGTCTCTTGCAGAGGGCAGTGGGCTACGGCTCTAGCATGCAAGAGAGAAGCTGCTCAGAACCAAGGCTCTGCGGATTTCAGAAGAGGCAGGAGCCAGGGTTTTCTGGGCGCTATTCTTCCTCCATGTTTCCGTGTGTCTTGTAGAGGGCGTGTGTTGTTCACTTTTGTGGGTATGTAATGTTGCGTGTGCAAAGGAAGCCTGTGCTGGGCCCCTTGTGTGTGCCCAGGCTGCCCACCCGCGTGTGCATTCTTACGTGCAAGGTAGGCTGGCTTCCTGTCCACTCCCCTCCCCACCCAGTGCCACCCCCTGTGGGTGTCCAGGCCCCCATGCCCATGGAGGGCATGTTCCTATCCTCAGGCATTCTGCATTGGAATTCAGGCCCTTGCCAGCCTGTTCCCTGCTCACTAACTATAAACTATCTGATTTATATTCATTAACCAGTACTAGACAGCGGCAGGCACAGCAAACTTCAGTGGGGGACAGGCCTCCATCGACAGGCGGGCTGCATTTCAGTTAATTAAGGGGCTGTAATTGTTGTCCAGGACAAGGGTCCCCGGGGCACAGGCTTTGTAAATAACTGCCCTCTGCTGCCCCCACCTTTCGCCCCACCCCTCCCTGCCTCCTTTAATCCTTCCCAGGTCTCAGAAGCCAGGTAAAGGAAGGAGGCTGTGGAAAGGTGGCAGTGAAGACTGGCTGGGGGGTGGAATGCCCCTTCTACCTCCTTGCCCTAGAAAGGCCACAATTCCAGGCCCTGGGGTGAGCTGGGGGAGCCCTGGCAGCACATGGTGGGCTGGGTCATAAAAACCTGGATTTTACTGCCCAAACTGGCTAAGTCCAGAAAGGCAGGACCCACCCCCCCACACAGACTCTAGCATGGATGTGTGCATGCAGGAACACACACACACACACAAATGCACACATGCACATACCTCTCCAGGTCGAGTTATTTATGCTGTTTTCCCCTTACCTGCCTACATGCCCGCCCTGTGAGCTCAGCCCTGGCACCTGGGCACTGGGCAGGCTTTCTGGTATCTGTTGGGCAGAGGGGGACCTCAAGGAGTCAGGCAGAAGCTAAATAAGAAGGACCTGTCATGTCACCAACCCAGCCAAATGAAGGGAGGCGCCTACATCTCTTAAGAATTGATGAGGAGGCTTGTATCCTTTGGAACTCTCAAACGGGGGAAGTTCTAGTTTGATGGGGGGTGGGAGGGCTACCCAGGGGCTCCCACTTTGATAGGGAGAGGGTCCCTCTTCTAAAGAAACTCCTGACAGGAGAGGAACAGGAGGTGGTCTGGGAAGACAGGAGTCTGATGAGGGAGGCACACACTAAGGACACCCACAGCCGCCGGTGTGAGCAGATACCACCAAGTTCAAGTGTGTGGACTGTCCTGGAGAAGGCCACAGAGCAGGCAGGGCCTCCGAGGAGACAGGAGTCTGGAGCGGAGCGTCAGCTTAAGGGATGATCCAGCCATGGCAGCGGAGGAAGCGGCTTTGCCCCAGGCCTGTTGCTTCCAGCTCTTCTTTGCACAGATGCTTCCAAGTACCCACTCTGTGCCAGAGATAAGTCGCAAATGAAACTGCCAGGTTGCCTGCCCTCCCAGAGAGCAAAGTGTGGGAGACCAAGTGTGCACACGTGTCTACACATTTTATGTGTGCAGGTCATGTGTATGTATGCCTCTGTGCTCTGGGCAAAGTTTCCAAATACCAGTCAAGGAACTGCTACATTTCAGACACCGAATGGACACAGGACAACACAGCAAGCATGACACTCACCTGTGCACATGTGTGCGGGCGAGTGATGTGTCCGTGCCATGTACACATGTGTCTGTGTGTGTGTGCAGGCCCCTGCAAGGGAACTTTCGCCAGCCCGCTCAGGACCTGAGCCAAGTCTCCTGATCCCTTGTCGCCATTCTCCTGGAATGATTATCCTTGAGTGTTTTTGAACCTATGGCTACTTCTGCTTGCACTCCCCACCTCCGCCCCTTGCTGTGGGACAGAGGAGCGTATATGTGTTTTGTTTTCAGCCTAAAAAGGCATCTGCTGAGCTTAAATCACTGAATAATCACCTTAAGTCAAATCAGAACGGATTGAGTTTTGTTAGGCCTGGGTGGGTGGATCACTTGAGCTCAGGAGTTCAAGACCAGCCTGGATAGCATGGCGAAACCCCATCTCTACCAAAAAGACAAAAAAATAGCCAGGCTTGGTGGTGCATACCTGTGTTCCCAGCTACCCAGGAGGCTGAAGTGGGAGCATCACCTGAGCCTGGTAGGTGGAGGTTGCGATGAGCCGAGATCAGGCCACTGCACTCCAGACCGAATGACTGAGCGAGACAGCATCTCAAAGGACAAAAGAATGGATTTTTGTGAACTTCACTAGCAGTTCAGGATTTCTGTACCCATCCTCCACCCTGCCCCACCCACACCCCACCCCAGGCATCAGTCTCAGAGTTGGCTACAACCCGTAAGTATTTAACTTGCACCTATCTAGACAGAGTCCAGCAAAGAAAGAAAATAAGTTTCCATGTCTCTCCCCGCCCCACCCCCATTTCCACCTATCAGCCCTTATCTAAAAGAAAAATTAGAGAGTTATTAGGAGTTTGATTAGGGGCGAGCAGGTTGGTAATGAAATTACATTTCAGCTCTTTCTCAGCTCCTGTAAGTATTAAGTGGTTTGATCAATGGTGTTCACACAATTAATTCTGCCTGATTGCAGAGAGTGACTGTATCGACAGCTGGGTTTCCCACCTCGAATTTTGTCTCTTAGCCAAACGTGCCTTCAGGAAGCTTGGAGGGTGTGGGTGGGGGCCCCTGTCAGTGAATCCCTTTGCTGAATGCCACCTTCAAGCTCATATGGATTATTATTTTTTTAAGCTTAAAGAAAATTTAGGAATCACATCAAAATTAAATCATTGAATTCTAGACCAGGAGAGACGAGATTGCACACCCTCCTGCACCAGGTTCTTCATTTGACCAGCATTTCTGGAGCACCCACATCAGTTCTGAGACCTAATCCTCTCCAAGCCTCCTTCCTGGACAGGGTGACCCAGTCATCTTCCCCGGCCTCTCCTGGGTGTTATCACTGGCTATCAAGAGAGCCTTCCCTGTATCCCACTCAAATCTCTGCTGCTTTAATTTAATCCGCTGACTCTTGTTGGGTCTTTTAGGGATGTAGAAGGCTGCTTCTTATGGCCCTTTGTGAAACAACACTCCCCACAACAAAGGTTGTGTTCTTGAGGCTGAGGAACCTCCAGTGTCTGGGACTCTCCTCACCAGGACATATTTCTTTCCGTCACCCCACCCTGCTTCCCCGTGGCCTTCTGGACACATTGCTTCAGCAAGGGTAGAGGGGCTCTTTGTAGTTTTTTGGCGACTCTTTATTAATTCCAGAGTAAGCCCTGCGTCTCAGGAAGCTTCCCTGGAGAGGCTACACTTCTGGAGGGGAAGGCCATAGGGGTGTGGGTGACCATGAGATGCTGGGAAGGCTGAAGGGGCAGAGAGAGGACACAGATAGAATGAGACTGGGAATCAGGACATTTCTAATAATGCATTATTTGAACCCTTACTGAAAGACGTGTGCTGTTTTTTATTTGTCTGTTTGTTTTTTTGAGATGGAGTCTTGCTCTGTCAACCAGGCTGGAGTGCAAAGGCGGGATCTCGGCTCACTGCAACCTCTACCTCCTGGGTTCAAGCAATTCTCCTGCCTCAGCCTCCTGGTAGTTGGGATTACAGGCACCCGCCACCCCACCCAGCTAATTTTTGAATTTTTAATAGAGTTGGAGTTTCGCCATGTTAACCAGGCTGATCTCTTAACTCCTGACCTCAAGTGACCTTTCCACCTTGGCCTCCCAAAGTGCTGGGATTACAGGTGTGAGCCACTGCACCCGGCCAGCATGTGCTGTTTTAAGACGTGATTTCATGAAATTCTCCCAACTGCCAGATGAAATAGATGCTCTTTTATGCCCCTATAGCAGAAGAGAAAACTGAGGGCTAGATGAGCTTAGGTCTCCTCCAACCTGGTAAGCGACGGGACTTCCTGAGAAGAAGAGTGGAAAGGGAAGCTTCCTTCCTTGCTCAGCGAGGGCTCACCCTAATATCCCAAAGCCCTCCTCCAGCGGAAACAGAAGTGAGGGCTTGCCAGCAGCCCTGGGACACCCGCTCACTCATCCTTACCTGCACTTTAACCCTCAGCGGCAAGAATGCCTTCTTCCTAGTGTGTCTGCCTCAGTATCCCAAAAATTCCCATTGGGACACTTGTCCAGTTCTGATAGCAACGGGCAAATTGTGACGTCCAACGCCAGCACTGCAGCGCCAGGGATTCCCAGAGGAAATGGTTATTGAGCCCTCCTTCTTTCTGTAAATGTTTTCTCCAGATCCTCAGCCCAGCAACCATAATGCCCAACAATGAAGCATGCAGCCCGCTAATTTTCGTACATTCATCTGATAGAATATATGCAGCCATCAGCAAGACATCACAACATGGGGACATGTCCGAGATACAGTGTTAAGGGGGAAAACCAAGGTGGAAACAGTATGAGCCCAGCTTGGAATATGTGTGTGTGCGTGTGTGTGTGTGTGTGTGTATATGTGTGTGTGTTTGTGTACGTGTATATATGTGTGTATGTGTGTGTTTGTGTGTGTATGTGTGTATATATGCGTGTGTGTTTGTGTGTGTGTATGTGTGTGTTTGTGTATGTGTGTGTGTGTGTGTGTGGCCCTGTGCTGAGCAGTAGCCACACAAATCTTGTGTATTCCTCTTGGTAATCCTGTGGGGTAATAGCATAACTATCCTCTTTTTATAAATGGCAAAACTGAGGCTCAGAGCAGTTAGGTCCCTCAGCCAGCACCGCTAATACCTGGTGAAGGTAGGATTCACCTGTGCTCTTAATCATTGCCTTATAATGATCCCATATCGTTGGCCAATCCTTTCCATCTTACAAAGGACATTTGTGTTTGTGATTTCGTATAAAAATATTCACTGCCACTCTAAGAAACATCTAATAATGAGCCCATTTTAGAGATTAAGAAACTGAGACTCAAAGAAGTTAAGAGAGTTGCCCAAAGCCGCAGAGCTAATCACCTGTGACAGGAGAAGGACTCTAACTCAGGTCTGCGCAGATGCAAAGCCCTGCACTATTTCAAGGGAAAAACAGCAACAGAGATAAGAGAAACCAACATGGACAGACATGAAAACAGATGCAGCAGAGACAGAGTGGGCACAGCCCTGGAAAAGGGAAGAAAAGCATTTCCATCCCTGTGCTGTCTCCACTCAAATGTAGACGGGGAATGGATCATTTTAGGCAGGTGCCTTGCAGCCTTGCATTTAAGAAAAATGCATGGAATTAAGTTCCTACAAAGCTAGGAAAGCTGAACCAAACCATCATTGGGGCTTGAAATGAGATTTTATGTTTTCCCCATTCTGGGCACTGAGCCATCAATGGTGCCACGTGCCAGACTGGTGAGGACCACTTGTTCGTTAGGGGTGCCAGGGGATGGTGGCTGTCTGCCCAGCCTGACCCAGCGTGACCCTACCCTGGTGGGTGCCACCTGCTCGCAGCCCCACGAGAGGGTTGGGCTCAGAGAACATCCATGCGGGTGTTCTACCTCCTTGCTGCCAAAAGTGTGGCCTACAGGCTGGCAGTTCAGCACCCCGGGGAGCCTGCTCGGGATGCAGGTTTTCAGGCCCTGCTGTCTGAATCAGAATCTGTTTGGACAGGAGCTGGGAGTGATGTATCTACCCATCACAGTTTGAGAAACCCTGTTCCAGTCGAAATCTGAACAGAGGAAGGACGGGCACAGGTCTCAAAGGCCCCTTTCTCCCCCTGCCTGGGGCCCCCAAATCTGAGCAGTGTACACAGCTTCTGGGAGAGCTGAGGCCTGACAGGTTGTAGCTGTGGGTACAGGGGAAGGCAGGAAGGAGGGGCCCTCCCCAACCTGAACTGCTTGAGGTGCCTGCCAGCCTCAGCCAGAGAGGGTGGGGGTGGGGAAGTTTGTCTCCGTCAGCAGATCTTTCTGGAAGGAGAGTCAAGGTGCCCCCAGTTCCCTCTCCTCCCACGTGAGTGTGAGAACACTGTGTGCAGGGACGGAGGGCAGGTGGCCAAGGGCACTAGGTTCACCTTCCCCAGAGGCACCATGGCCTTGACGCCTGTCCCTGCCCCTGCTGGCCCCAAAGGGTCAGACCAAGGAGCTGCTTCTCTCCAGAATAGCAAGGACCTCCGTTCCCCTGCTCCCTGTCCCAGGCCTGGAAGCTTCCCTTTCTCCTTCCTCCCCCGACTCCTACTAAAGCACCTTCTCCCCTCAGCCTCCTCCAGGCCACCTGGCCTGCAAGGCCAGTCCCTCTGACCCTCAGACCCCAGCAGGTGTGGCCCTCAGCTGGATCTCAGCACTTCACTCCTTAAAGAGACCCTGAGAACAGAGACTCAGAGGCCATGGATAGCTGTGATGGCGAAGAGTTGTGCCCCAGTCTCAAGCCTGGGGAAGGGGCTGGACTGCCACTTTTAGCTCACCGAAGTAGACGTCATCTAGTTCTGGAGGTTCTCAGTCCTGGCTGCACACTTAACTCTCGTGGAGAACTTTCAAAACCGCAGAGGCACACAGCCCAGCCCAGGCCAATGAAATCAGAATTTCTCGGCACAGGTGGGAGTGGTGGGGGAGGAGGCATTAGTATTTTTTAAATACTCAAGTGCAGCCAGGGTCAAAAGAACCACCTAGCCAGTCTACCCGCCTAACTGCTGATGAGGATGTGGTCCAGATGACAACGACACAGCTGCGTCCTATAGGAAGGGCTCACTCAGTGTCTCGCAGCACAGCCCAGACCAGCGCCTGCCAGGCCGCACCACAGGCTCCAGGCACTAGCAGGTCTACCAGCCTCAGGTGGAGGTGTAGAGGGAGCCCAAAGGCTGGGAGAGCCCTCCTCCCTCACCCTCCAGCTGGGAGTTGGTGGGGCAGGGGCAAAACCCGTGCAAAGAGCCCTGCCCCTCAGCCACTGTGTGACCTCAGGCCAGTTGTTCAACCTCCCCGACTCTCCATTTTTTCACGTATTTAAAAATGTCTGTGTCAGGTGTGGTGACACATTTGTCGTCCCATCGCTTAGGGAGGCTGAGGCAGATGGACCGCTTGAGCCTCAAGAGTTCAAGACAAGCCTGGCCACCATGGTGAGAGCCCATTTTAAAAAAAAGGTCAAAATTAAAAAAATTCCTAAATCGCAGACTTTTGGTAAGGATACCTAACACATGGAGGTTCAGTAAAATGCTGTTGCATGAATGCATGAATGAGGGAATGAATTTACACCTGGTGCTCCACTTAGAAAACTAAGATTTGGAAACCAAACCCAAGAGTCCTGGTCATCCAAGGTTCCTGGGCTTTTGAAACTTCTGCGAAGGCTGGAGGCAGGTGAGGCAGTGAACGCTTTCCTTCAAGGGGCAGAGTTTATCCACGTGGTGGAGGCCCCAGGACTGCAGGCCAAGGTGTGGGCAACTTGACAAGAATAAGTGCATCATTCATCTTCCAGCAGCCTCCTGCCCCGGCCTGTTCCACTCCTCTGTGGGAGGGGCTGGGCTACTCCCCTTCCCTTCACCCGTCTTCCCTGCCAGGGCCCAGCTAGGACACAGGGGCAGGGGGGGAGGGCACTGAGATGCGGTGCTGAGATACAGAGATGTTGGCGCAGCTGACCCCTGAGGTGGAGGAGCTGGCAGGACCCCCCCATCCTCGGCCGGGAGGGGTGAGTCAAGCCAGCAGAAGGAGGTGGGACCCTCTCAGACTGGTGACAGGTAAGCGGCCTACTCTGACAGCTGGAGGAGGGAAGAGGGTGAGGGAGTCCCTCTCAGCCTCCCCACCGCTTGCAGGCCACGCCCACACCACAGTCCCAGCCAATTTCCTGAACCTCAAACTTCTCACGCGCCCGCTGTGCTTCACCGCCACTGCCGCTGCCCCTTCCGTGAAAGCTGCCCCTCCTGGACTTCCTCCTCTCACTCCTCACCCCCACCCCACGTCACCGTAACCTCCGGTGCCGGCTCCCCACCGCGGGGTGCCCCGGGCCACAGGTGAGACCCGGCAAGGCCCACTGCAATCGGCTCCCTTATCACTGCTTTGATGAGACACAAGCCCTGCAGATGGAGAGATCAAACTAACCTTCCTGGGGCAGGAAGGCGGGTAGGGAGTATCTCCCGGGATCTGAGCTGCCATCCTGGGGTAGGAGGGGGGCACTGGCTTGTTTTCCTTCCTTGAGCAGGTACAAAAGAAGCCACATTCTCGCAGCCCTGCCTTTGAAGCTTGCCTTTGAAACCTGGAGTCCTGGGTCTGTGCCAATCAGGCCCCGACGCCAGTGCCCCCACCCGCCTGGCCCACTCGGCCCTCCACCGATGCTGCTGTCTGGGCTTCGGAGCTGGGAGATCAAAGGGTCCTGGTCCCCTCCTCACCATGAAGTCTAGGACCCAGGGCTGGGGACAACCATCAGGGCCAGGGCACAAACTCGGCTTCCAGAGACTCCCTAACATGCATCGGCATCTATTATCTGCCAGGTGTCCTCACACAGGGATGGCC
This sequence comes from Sapajus apella, assembly GCF_009761245.1. NCBI lineage: Eukaryota > Metazoa > Chordata > Mammalia > Primates > Cebidae > Sapajus > Sapajus apella. Next base: position 30,850,245 of record NW_022436952.1, read on the forward strand.
TCATTCTTCCTCACAGTCATCACTGTGTCCTGTGTCCCCTTTTACAGATGAGGACACTGAGGCTTTGAGAAGTTCAATAACGTATCCCAGCAGTTAGGATTTGAAACCTTCTGATCCCATATCCAGGGCTATCTCCCCCTTGGAAAGTCCTACCACCCTAAAGAGAGAAGATAATTCCCAATTCCTGGCTACCAATCCGGGGATATGCTTCAGTCTGCAAAGCCAGCATCTCATAAAAGGCTTCCCTTTTTTGTTTCAAAGTGTGCTGATTTCAGTGGGTCCCTTCCTTCCTGCCCTCCCCTTCACAGGTGGGATGGACAGGCCGCCAGGCATCTGCCAGGGAATCCAGTTTTTCTTCTCTTCCAGGTGCATCAACCCTCCCTTTGTCTTTGAATTTCTGGCAGCAAGGACTGGAGAACCCGTGGAGCAGGAGCAGGAATACCCCTGTCTTGACGTTCGGCTCCCCCTTAGAATGAGGGAGGGGTGGCAGGGGCCAGTCCTCCTGCGCAGGGAGTCAGCCCCTTCCCAGGTGGAGAGAGGCAGAACGGAAGACCTCCCCCATTCCAGTGCCGGCCAGCCGATGCCTCTCTCACCTGACCCCGCACCTGGCCCTCTGCTTCCTCCCAGAACCCCATCTCCTGGCTGCTTACCTCGCTCCAGACAACCTGATCAAAGGCAAGAACCTGGGAGCCATTAATGATCTCCTCTCCTCCTCTCCTCCTCCTCCGCCTCTCTCCCCTCTCCACCCCTTCCTCTGCTCTTCCTGCCAGGACATAAATAAGCAATTCTCCCGGGCGGAACAGGTTGGGCAGAGGCGGAAGGGCCCTTCTACCTCAGTTCCCTCATTTTATAGATGAGCAAGCTGAGGCCCAGAGAGATGGTGACTTTCTTATGGTCACACCACACATTAGTGGCTGAGCTGGGACCAGGAAAATGTTTAGACCTTTGGAAGCCTGAACAATGAAGAAATATTATTTTCTCACCCCAGTATGGGTGTTTCAAAATAGAAACTATATGAAGCTGTGAGACAAAGCTAACAAATATCAGCTCTGTCCAATAGAACTTTCTGATTTGTTCGTGTGTGTGTGTGTGTGTGTGTGTGTGTGTGTGTGTGTAGACAGGGTTTTACCATGTTGTCCAGGCTGGTCTCAAACTCCTGGCCTCCCGAGTAGCTGGTGCTACAGGCATGAGCCACTGTGCCTGGCCCAGTAGAACGCTCTGCAGTGATGGAACTATTCTCTGTTTGCACTGTCCAATATAATAGCCAGCCACATGTGGCTATGGAGCACTTGAATCGTGGCCAGTGTGACTCAGGAAATAAACGTTTAATTTCATTTCATTGTAATTGACATTTATATAGCTGCACGTGGCTAGTGACTGTTGTGTTGGACAGCTCTGAGTGACATGCTAAGCAGACATCAATTCTTGCTAGATTTTCTGCTTGCAAAATTCTGGTTAAGTTTATCAAAACTGAACTTTTTGGTTTGGGTTTTGTTTCTGTTTTAGGGGGACCCTAAACCACTAAGTCTGTCTATTAAGAAAACATGTCCCATCTAGAACCCAAATGTGGGTCTGTAAAAAGTAGCAAATACAAAGAAAAATCCTGTGAGATGATGTCAAAAGAGAGAGATGACACCAGGGTGAGCATGGGAGGGCCACCGAAGGGGGACTTCCCTGGAGAAGGTGTGGGGAAGTAGGCTTTAGAGGGTCCATGCAAGGGAGGTGAGTGAGGAGTAGGGGCATCCAGGCAGTGGGAACAGCATAAGCAAAGGCACAGAGGCAGGAAATGCAGGGTATGCTCAGGGCCAGTGTCTAGTGCACAGGATATATGTAGGCTCAGCAGGACATAAAGATTTCCCAGTTTTCTTTCACCTGGTGCTGAAACCATTGTCCAGTTTTCCCAGGGCACCAATGGTGGTCATCTCTGCTGGAGGAAGAGGAGGCCTCTCTGAAACCATGGGAAGGGAAGGGAGCAAGCAAGGAAGGCAGGCAGTGTCTATGGGCCATGGTGATGGAGGGGCCCTGGGTCTTCCCATCTGCATCCTGAGACTGGCAGAGACACCCAGAGGGTGTCACCTATAAAATGAGGGACAGATGCTGAGGCCAGGTAGAATCAGAACCCAAAGGACCTCAGAGTCCCAAACTCCCCACCTAAGTGTGTGCCCCAAGGTCCTCAGTAACAGCATCCTGTTCCAAGTGGTTGAGAGTCAGAAGACATCCCCTCCATGGTCAGGTTAAACATGTATAAATTATGGATCCAAAAAAACACAAACTATAAATTAATATGAGAAAGAAAAAATGGTGACTGCAATATGGGCAAAAGATAGGGACAGGCAATTCAAAACAGAGGAAACCCAAATAAATGATCAACAAATAGAAACAGATGATCAACCCCATTAGTTCAGGACAGTGCAATTAAAACAACAGTGTGAGGCCAGGCACAGTGGCTTATGCTTGTAATCCCAGCACTTTGGGATGCTGAGGCAGGGGGATCACTTGAATGCAGCAGTTTGAGACCAGCCTGGGCAACAAAGGGAGATTCCATCTCTACAAAAACTCAAAAAATTAGCTGGGCATGGTGACATGCACCTGTGGTCCCAGCTACACAGGAGGCTGAGGCAGGAGGATCACTTGAGCCCAGAAGGTTGAGGCTGCAGTGAGTCATGATGGCATCACTGTACTCCCTCCTGGGTGACAGAGTAAAATCCTGGCTCAAAAAAAAAAACCCCAAGAAACAGACAACAACACAAGAACAACAAACAGTGTGATATCATTTCAGATCTGTTAGACTGGCAAAAATGAAAGTCTGATGATGCCCATGCACTGGTGTGGCTATAGAGCAACCTAACTCTGCTGGGAGGAGATTATTCAAGAGTTGGGAGATTTGACCAGGTGAGGTGGCTCACACCTGTAATCCCAGCACTTTGCGAGGCCGACACCAGTGGATCACCTGAGGTCAGGAGTTCGAGACCTGCCTGGCCAACATGGTAAAACCCCGTTTCTACTAAAAAATGAGCCAGGCCTGGTGGCGAGTGCCTGTAATTCCAGCTACTTGGCAGGCTGAGGCAGGAGAATTGCTTGAACCTGGGAGGTGGAGGTTGTAGTGAGCCAAGATTGTGCCATTGCACTCCAACCTGGGTGACAGGGCTATACTTCATCTCAAAAAAAAAAAAAAAAAGAGTTGGGAAATTATAAATAAATATTCCCTCTTTGGAGAGCCAATTTGGCAATATCTCAGAAACTGTTAATGTCTGTACCTATTGTTGTATTGATGGTTCCCAGTGACTCACATCTTCCAGTATCCACATCCTCACACACTGACCTGCTTTGATCAGTGGGTTATTGGCAAGAGCAAGGCAAGCAGAGGCTTAATAAGCATTTGCACAGGGCGGCTTGTTCTCTGGAACACTCCCTCTTAGAATCCTGAGGCCACTGTGCTCTGAGAAAGCCCAAGCTAGCCACATGGAGAGGCTATGGAAGAGAAAACTGAGAAACGCATCTGACAGCTAGAACCAAGGGCCCACGCATGGGGTCCCAGCTGAGCTGTCCCAGACGTTTAAGTCACCCAGGATGTAACCCCAGACATTGTGGAAGGAGACAAGTTGTCCCCACTGTGCCCTGCCTGAATTCCTAACACATAGAATTGTGAGCAAATAAAAGGGACGTTGTTTTAAACCACTAAGTTTGGGGGAGGCTTATGGTGCAGCAGTAGATAACTGATAGACTGTCACCCAGCAATTTCATTCCTAGTTATATGCCCCAGAGAAACTCTTGTATGTGTGCACAAGGAGAAATATACAAGGATGCTTCTTATAGCCTATCAATAAACGAAGGACAAATTGAAGCATATTTCTTCATTCAATAAATACAGCACAGAGCTACATGTAGGAACAAGGATAAAACCCACAAACATACTGAACAAAACACCCAAGGTGCAGAAGTTTATATATGGGATGCCACTTATATAAAGTTTAGAAGTATGCAAACTCATACAATATAATGCTTATGTATTTATAATCTGTAGTTAAAACTTGCACCGAAAAAATAAATCCTAAATTCAGGAGGGTGATCACGTCTGGGAAGGGAGGGAGGACAATGAGTCTTGGGGGAAACATACGGGGGTTTCCATTATACTTATAATGTTTTATTTCTTTAAAAAGATACATATCTGAAGCAAATATAGCAAAATGGATTTAACAAAGCCGAGTAGAAGATACATGAGTTATCATTACGTTGTCGTTTATGGTTTTCTTTGTGTGAGAAATATTTCATAATAAAAAAGCTAATTTAGAAAATAAGAATGGGGTGAGAGGCTCAGAATGGTGAGGACAGACAATTGAAGAACATCTAGAGGCCGGGTATGGTGGCTCATGCCTGTAATCCCAGTGCTTTAGGAAGTCAAGGCAGGAGGATCGCTTGAGGCCAGGAGTTTGAGAGCAGCCTGGGCAACATAGCAAGACCCCATCTTTACAAAAAATAATAAATATTTGCTGGATGCAGTGCTGTACGCCTGTAGTCCCAGCTACTCAGGAGGCTGAGGCAGGAGGATCCCTTGAGCCTGGGAGGTCAAGGCTGCAGTGAGCTATGATTGCACCACTGCACTCCAGCCTGGGCAACAGAAATATTTCATAATAAAAAAGCTAATTTAGAGAACAGAGTGAGACCATGTCCCCGCTGCAAAAAAAAAAAAAAAAAAAAGAGAGAAATGGAGAGAAGGTTCTAATGCCGCCTAGGCCTGGACCTAGGAGGTCCTCCCCAGGTCAGCTGCATTCCTGCCCATGGTTTATTAAGTCTCCTGTGTATCCTTTTCATAGGCACTCCCTTTTTATTAAAAAAAAATTTTTTTTTTTAATTTTTTAAGGCTGGGCTCAGGTGGCTCATGCCTGTAGTCCCAGCGCTTTGGGAGGCAGAGGCCGAAGGATCATTTGAACTCAGGAGTTCCAGACCAGTCTGGGTGACATACTGAGACCCCATCTTAACTAAAAAGAAAAGAGAAGAGAAAAAAAGAAAGAAGAAAAGAAAAAATTGGCTGGGCGTGGTGGTGCACACCTGTAGTCTGAGCTACTTGGGAGGCTGAGGTGAGAAGATCGTTTGAGTCAGGGAGTTCGAGGTTGCAGTGAGCTATGATCATGCCACTGCACTCCAGCCTGGGCAGCAGAGAGAGGCCCCATCTGTAAATAAATGATTTTTAAAAAGACTATACATAGTTGGGTTGCTTCAGCCTGGTGGAGAGGGCGCAGAGAAGCCGAGTGGTACTAGAGCACGCAATCAGGACTTAGAAGACCTGAGCACGAGTCAACACCTTCACAGCTCCCTGCAGGACCTTTTGCAAATTGCAGTCTCTCTCTGACCCTCAGTTTCCTCCTCTGAAATGTGAGGCTGGTGAATTAGATGAAGGAGAGTTGACAGAGTTATAAGAGCCAACAAGCAGCCCTCCACACCCAGCCAAGGTGACTTATCTCCATAAGGGAAGGGAGAGCAGGCACTTGAAGAAGCCCCTGGGGACTGTGCTACTCACACCTGTCAGATAATCTCTCAGGACCCTCCACTCCAGGGATTCTAGATATGGCAGGGTCTACCTAAATTCTGTTAAGAGTGTTAGAAAAATTAATGGAACACATATGAGGAGTCTGATGGACACACTCTCCTTGCATCTTGGGCTAGCCAGTCCGTCCATCCATCCATCCATCCATCCATCCATCCATCTATTCATGCATCCATCCATGCATCTATTCATCCATCCATCCATCCACCCATCCACCCATCCATGCATCCATCCATCCACCCACCCATCCATGCATCCATCCATCCACCCATCCATGCAACCATCCATCCATCCATCCATCCACTCAATAAATATTTATTGAGTGCCTATTCTAGGCAGGTACTGTGCAAAGTACTGGAAATTCAGCAGTGAACAAAACAGACATAATAATACTTTACACATTAATCTCAGGCTCACTTCTAAGCACTTTACTTATTTATTCTGAAAACAGTAAAGTAACCACTCTAAGGCTGGAGGTGGTGGCTCATGCCTGTAATCCCAGCACTTTGGGAATCCAAGGGGGCAGATGGTCTAAGCTAAGGAGTCCAAGACCAGACTGGGCAACATGGTGAAACCCTGTCTCTACCAAAATTACAAAAAACTAGCCGGATGTGGTGGTGCACACCTGTAATACCAGCTACTCATGAGCCTGAGGAACGAGAATTGCTTGAACTCAGGAGAGGGAGGCTGCAGTGAGCCAAGATCGTGCCACTGCACTCCAGCCTGACTGACATAGAGTAAGACCCTGTCTCAAATAAATAAATAATAAAGTAGCCACTCTATAAGTAACCATCTGTGTTACAGACGGGGAAACCGAGGCACAGAATTGTTAAATATCTTGTTCAAGACCACCGGAGTAAGTGGCAGAGCCAGACTAGGAGCCCCAAGTTCCCATGCAGCTACGCCGTCTGCAGGCCGCTGTCCGCCCTTCGGGTCTCTCTTTCCGGGCCTTCTCCCCCACAGCTATCTGCGCAGATGTGGCCCTGTCATCTCCAACCTCCAGCTCCCACCAAGCCAAGGCCTTTCCTTATGGCGTGGAGGAGGAGCAGTGAGCCACAGGAGCCAGGTGGGACCGCCGCGGGCTGGAGGGAAAGAACATGGTCCCTCGTGTTTGTGAAGTTAGAGACGGCCACTCAGCTCCTGCACAGAGATGGGAAGGGCAGAGCCGTGATTTCCAATTGGCAGAGCCCAGTGGGAGGGGCAGGAAGAGGTGTCTTCCTGGAAGATGGGTGGGATGGGACCACGTAAGACCTGGAAGTTATCAGTTGTAGTAACTACTGCTTATTGAGTGTTCAGCACTGATTCAAGAGCGTTCTTGACAAATATCTCATTTAATCTTCACAAAACTCCCTTAAGTAAGGGTAAACATTACTACTCCCATTTTATAGACTAGGAAACTGAGTTTAGAGAGGTAACTTGGCCAAGTTGCTAAGCTGAAATTTGAACCCAGGTTTTTTGACATTTCATCACTCAACTAATATTAATACTTTCGGGAGCCAGGTGCTGTTGTAGGTGCTGAAACAGCAGTGAGCATGAGGTTCCTGCCCTCATGCAGCTTCCATTCCAGCTGGAGGAGGCAGGGAGTAAACAAGTAAACAAATGACAGTCATCTTCTCAAGTGTGACATGCGTTGCGAAGACAGTAGCAGTGAGTCTTATGATTGAGAATGCCTGAGAGACCTCTATTCCTTAACAACGCAATGAACCGGACACCCTGCAAACAACTTTCCAATATGAAGCACCTAGAAATGCTGGGTAAAATATAATGAATGTCTTATCACAGGTACAGTTAAAGTGGCAAAAAAAACTGAGGGAAATCATCAGGAGTCAACACCAAAGAAGACTGTTCATGTCTTCACCTGGACTCGAGTGAAAAGGAAAAAGCCACTGGGCGTGGTGGCACGTGCCTGTAGTTCCAGATACTCAGGAGGCCAAGGCAGGAGGAGCTCTCTCTCTTTTTCTTTTTATTAAAAAAAATTGTAGAGATGGGATCTCACTGTGTTTCTCAGGCTGGTCTCCAGCTCCTGCACTCAAGCAGTGCTCCTACCTTGGCCTCCCAATGTGTTGGGATTACAGGCGTGAGCCAGTGCTCCTGGCAAGGAGGATCTTTTGATCCCAGGTCAAGGCTGCAGTGAGTTATGATTGCCTCACTGCACTCCAGCCTGGATGACAAAGCACGACCATATCCCTAAAATAAGAAAATGTAAAAGCTTCCCCTGGGAATTCTATAACCATCGGTCTGTCTTCATATGGAGAGGGGCTCAGCTGTACACCACCCACGGAGAGCAGAAAACCCAAGGCAGTAAATGAACTAAAACAGACCTACGCTGGTAACAGCCTTAGGATTGAGATAAATACAGGTCCTCTCTGGAGAGACAAACCTTCAAGCCTGGCCGGCATTCCCAAACCACGCATCACCCGAGGAAACACGCCACCATGAGTGGGCGTCGCCAAAACAGTGAGCGCCCGATGGGGAGCCCTGTGGATTTCATACTGTGGAGTCATCAGAGAACCCCAAAAATGTGTCTATTTCCCAGGTTTAAAAAGGAAGTGACATGAGATTGGTGGTGAGGGAGGAGGTTTTGAGGAAGACCCTTGAGCCAGCCACGCAGAGAGGAGAAGAGCATCCCAGGCAGGGGACAGAGCAGGTGCAGAGGCCCAAGGCCGGACTGAACTTGGCCTGCTGTGTAACAGAAGGAAAACAGAGTCCGGCAGTGTGGGTGACTTTAGGGAGTGCATACAGGACGAGGTGTGAGCAATAGGAAGGGGCCTGACCATGGAGATGGGCCCTGTAGGCCCCGTGAGAGGCTTTTATGGGAAGTGACATGGGGTACTTTAATCAGGAACTTGACATGAGTTGATATGCATTTTAATTTACATATTTTAAAAATTATTTTGAGACAGAGTCTCTCTCTCTCTGTCGCCCAGGCTGGAATGCAGTGGCGCAATCTCTGCTCACTGCAACCTTCACTTCCTGGGTTCAAGTGATTCTCGTGCGTCAGCCTCCTAAGTAGCTGGGATTATAGGTGTCTGCCACCACACCCAACCTATTTTTGTATTTTTAGTTGAGCTGGGGTTTCACTGCATTGGCCAGGCTGTTCTCGAACTCCTGCCTGCCTCAGCTTCCCAAAGTGCTGGGATTACAGGCATGAGCCACTGCGCCCGGCCCTTGATCGGCATTTTTTAAAGGGTCCCATGTGGGGGTGGATTGCAGGGAGGAAGCATGGTGGCAGGGTCCCTGTTAGGACCTAAGATTCCAACTCTTCCAATCTTCTCTGGAAGAAGACCCTCCCCAGAGAGGGATCCCTGGGGAGTTCGTGTATTGAGGTGGGGGTTGGGGGTAGATGGGAAGAAACTGTTGATCAGCAAACTCAGCCAGAGAGGAAGAAATAAGAAGCTGAGCCTGGATAGCCCGTTCTGACCCAGACCCATTGCCCAAATTAATGATTCACTGATTCATTCAGTAAAATGCTATTGAGAGTCTCCCAAGATGCCAGGTTCTAGGGATGCACCAGGGCTTGGGGGTGAGAGGCCTGGTCCCTGTCGTGAAGGGTTTTGCAGTCACAGACAATGAGAACCCATGGAGAAAGTTCTGGGCCAGTGGGAGAGGAAAGGCCAGTGCCCGTTCTCAGGGAGGGAGCAGTGTCAGGAACAGCTTCTCAGACGGTGACAGGAACTGTTCCTCCCCCCCGGATCTCAGAGACCCAGCCCATCTCCAGCTGAACCTCCTTGTGTCCCTTGCTATAGAAGGGCAGCGCGTGGGCGGTCACATCTCTCACCCAGAGCTCCCAGCTGGAAGGAGAACTTCTCTGTGGTGCCCTGGGGAAGGAAGAGCAGAGACAGCAGCCGATTAAAGCAGCCACAAGCCTGACAGCCCGCGCTCCCTTTACTTCCGTTCTCTGGTTTGATCATCATGGCAATCTGAGGATGTCAGTAGGGTGGGGACCATGACCCCATGTCACAGATGAAGACACTGAGGCTCAGTGAAGCTCAGGGCCTTACCCACAGCCTCACAGATAAGGTGTGGCTGGGCCCACACCAGAAATGTCCTCTGTTCCAGCGCTGTTGAGAGGAACATGTGTGTGTGGCCTTCCTCCCGAGCCCATGGCCCTCAATCCCACTCCTGCGCAGGCCCAGCTGCCCTTGGCCATCAGGGCTCTGGCAGCTGAGGGAGTGACAGCCAAGACACAGCCAGAAGCAGAGAAGCTCAGGGCAGCCACGCCAGCTTCCCAGGTTGGGCTTCCCAACTTCTCCCGAAGTTTCCCGGGAAGAGTCCCCTGGAATGGGGCACCCGGAACGAACTTTATAAAATTCTCCACAACCAGCCAAGCAGAACCTATTTTCCCTCACAATGCAATTAACGGCACCAACATTTACAAAATATGATTACAAGCGCTTTGGTTAAGTAGAGGAAAGTATATTAGATAGCAGCGAGGGGTTGATCTTAATGTGCATTTTTTCGAGAGACTTGCATTTTCTTTGTGCAAATAAAGAGGCCCTAAATTCTCCATAGGCACTAAAATCAATGCAGTGGAACCATGATAACAAACACAGGCTCCACTTTTTGCTACATCCCCCAATTAATTAAGCCTTTCACGGGCATGTAATTAGGAACATTAGCAAGTCATAAAATTGCCGTGAGTCTTTAAATTATGTGCTGGCCCTCAGCAATTTGTTTTTAATTCCTTCTGAAGACAATGGCACTGCGGGGCCCAATAGATCTTCATAGCGCCTACTGCGCTCTGTAACAGCCTTGCCCGGACTCCCCTCCTGGCAGCTCCAGTGCCCGCATTTCAGCTCCCAGGGTCCGGGAAGTGCCTGGCAGCTCTGCTTCTCCTTCTCTCTCTCTCCTGCATCATTCCTCCTCTTCCTCTTTCCTTGTGCTTTTCTCTGTCTCCTTTCATCTTTATTTTGATTCTGCTTTCCCTCAGCCTCTTCCTCCTCTTTAGTTTGTCCTCCACTCTTCCTTTTTCCTTCCCTCCTTTTCTCATCTTCCTCCTCCCTTCTCTTCTTGACCCTCGACTTGCTCATCTTTGTGTTTGCTTCCTCTTCTTTTTCTGTCTTCCCTTTATTTATCCTTTTTCCTTCCCTATCTTTTTCCTTCTCCTCCACGGTTTTCTTTTCTTTGTTTGAGGCAAGGTCTCACTCTGTTGCCCAGGCTGGAGTGTCGTGGTGCAACCACAGCCCACTGCAGCCTGGAACTCCTAGGTCCTCCTGCCTCAGCCTCCTGATGGGACCACAGGTGTGCTTCACCACACCTGGCCAATTTTTAAAAATTATCTTGGGCCGGGCGCGGTGTCTCACACCTGTAATCCCAGCACTTTGGGAGGCCTAGGCGGGTGGATCACAAGGTCAGGAAATCGAGACCATCCTGGCCAAAATGGTGAAACCCCGTCTCTACTAAAAATACAAAAATTAGCTGGGCATGGTGGCGCATGCCTGTAATCCCAGCTACGCGGGAGGCTGAGGCAGAAGAATTGCTTGAACCCAGGAGGCGGAGGTTGCAGTGAGCTGAGATTGTGCCATTGCACTCCGGTCTGGCGCCTGGCGATGGAGCAAGACTCTGTTTCAAAAAAAATTATCTTGTAGGCCAGGCACAGTGGCTCACGCCTGTAATTCCAGCACTTTGGGAGGCTGAGGGGGGTGGATCATCTGAGGGCAGAAGTTGGAGACCAGCCTGACCAACATGGTGAAACCCCGTCTCTACTAAAACTACAAAAATTAGGCCAGGTGCACTGGCTCATGCCTGTAATCCTAGCACTTTGAGAGGTGGAGGCAGGTGGATCACGAGGTCAGGGGTTTGAGACCAGCCTGGCTAATATGGTGAAACGACGTCTCCACTAAAAATACAAAAATTAGCCAGGCATGGTTGCGTGTGCCTGTAATCGCAGCTACTTGGGAGGCTGAAGTGGGAGGATCACTTGAACCTGGGAGGCAGAGGTTGCAGTGAGCAGAGATCATGCCTCTGCCACTCCATCCTGGGCAACAGAGCAAGACTCTGTCTCAAAAATAAATGAACTACAAAAATTAGCCAGGCGTGGTGGCAGGTGCCTGTAGTTCCAGCTCATCAAGAGGCTAAGACGTGAGAATTGCTTGAACCTGAGAGATCGAGGTTGCATTGAGCCGAGATCACGTCACTGCACTCCAGCCTGGGCAACAGAACAAGAACTCTGTCTCAAAAAAAGTAAGTAAATATAAAAGTTATTTTGTAGAGATTGGGTCTCACTGTGTTGCCCAGCTGTGTTGCTTGAACTCCTGGCCTCCCAAAGCCCTGGGATGACAGGCATGAACCATGGCAGCTGGCCTTCCACCATGGTTTCCTTGTCTCTCTTCCTCCTCCATCCCCTCTTCTTTCCCTGTTTCCCCCACCCCCAACCACCCCCCAGCACAAGACTCCTCCCTGCCCTCCCTGTGACCCCTCAGGAGCGAGCCAGGCACAGGGGCCACTCCCCCTCCCTCACCCTCCCACTGGACCCCGCTCCTGGCTCCTCAATTCCCATCCATGTTGTAAAGCACGTCAGAGGCCATCTAGCCTGACCTGCCAGCCCATGATTTGTGGCATCAGTTATACCCCTAGGGAGCCAAACCCTGAAGCAATCTGGAGGTGTCTAAGGGGATGAGGGGCCGGGGTGATGACCCCTCTCCCGCCACCCTTCCTCCTCTGCGGGCCAAGCAGAGGACTGTGGTGTTTTGCCTTGCTGGCCAAATGCTCTAGAAAGGATCTATGTCTGCCTTGCACTCATCGGCCCGGGCCCCGGCACCCATTGCAATCTGTGGCCCTGCCAAGCCTGTTGCCACCAGCTTCAGGCCTCAGCAGAATTCCGTCTTTGGGCTCAGGCTTTCTAAACCCAGCCCCGCCCTTACATCTTTCACCCACACTTCCCTTTTCTATCATCCAGAGGTTTCTAGCATAAATCAAGATCTGCTGGAAGATGTTGACCTGAGCCCAGAATAGCACCCCTGTCCCCTGCTTCCAGCCCCATTAGCCAATCAAACCCTTTTCCAAGGTGTACAGAAATTTTGGTTAGAGAAGGACCCACTTCTGTCTGGGCCCCTGTCCCCTTCCTCTGTACCACCAGTATTCCACCCCACTCCCGGAGGTCACAAGACTTCTGTGAAATCTTAGAATCTCCAAGCTTTGGCGCCAGGAGGAACATTACGGAAGAGCACAGTGGTGCAATCACAGCTCACTGCAGCCTCCAACTCCTGGGTCAGGCCATCCTCCTGCCTCAGCCTCCCGAGTAGGTTCCTGTGGAAGCTGTCCTCAGTGTCTTCTCAGCCTCTCCTTCCAGTGAAAACCAGCTCTTTCCGTCCTTCCCAAGGGCGATGGGCATTACAAGCGCTGGGTGGCATTTTTCATTCTACTTGCCTTCTGGGCACACAGCAAGATTGTCTTCTCCACCCCACCGAGGTTAGGCACGGCCTTTGTGTTTTGTGTGGACCAATGAAATGTGAGCAGAAGTGGTATGTGTCATTCTGATGGAAGCACTGAAGAGCCGAGGCACAATTCTCCATGTCATTTCCTGGCCACCATGGAAGCACGTGTTTTAAATGAAGACGCCATGGTGGAAATGGCCTGGAACCTCTGTCATCACGTGGTGGCGGCTTCCCTGGAAATCTGCCCAGACTCACAGAAGATTTTTTGATAAGTAAAAAGTAGATTTTTGTTGCATTAAGCTGCTGAGACTTTGGTGATGTTTGTTACCACAACGTAACCTATCCTGTTCTGAGGAATCCACCAAGAAAGAGCCTCTGATTGGTCCAGCTTATCTTTTTGCCCAGACTTATCATGTGAACTTGTTTGTTTATTTTCTCCTTGACCATTCACCGAGCCAGTGGGGGGCTTAGGCCTTTAGGTCAGAGGCTTATGCTATCCCAGTCAGGGAAAACAGTTCATTGTGTAAGCTTCCCATACTCACCAGAATAAATGTAACTTAACTTCCTCTTTATTTTTATTTATTTATTTATTGAGACCAAGTCTCGCTCTGTCACCTGGGCTGGAGTGCAGTGGCGGGATCTCAGCCCACTGCAACCTCTGCCTCCTGGGTTCAAGTGATTCTCATGCCTCAGCCTCCAGAATAGCTGGGACTACAGACACATGCAACCACATCCAGCTAATTTTTGTATATTTAGTAGAGACGGGGTTTCACCATATTGGCCAGGCTGGTCTCAAACTCCTGACCTAGTGATCTTCCCGCCTTGGCATTCCAAAGTGCTGGGATTACAGGCATGAGCCACCACCCCTGGCCAACTATTTCTTAAATGCAACATACTTTCTTGCGTTGACCTACAAGGCCTTCAGTGAGTTCACATTCTCTGTCTACCTCTCCCCAACCACATTTTCTTCTTCTTCCAACCTTCTTTCACATCTCAGGCCCCAGAGACACTGAGCTTCTCTTCATTCCTTTATCACATCAGCTCTGTCACAAGCCATCTCTTTATACATGCTGTTCCCTTTGTCTAAAATGCTGTTCCAATCACATCTCCACCTGAGGAGATACTGATTTTAAAATGTTTTAAAATGTTATTGTGTATATTTAAGACTTACATCATGATGTTATAAGATACATTATTTGGCTGGGCATCATGGCTCATGCCTGTAATCCCAGCACTTTGGGAGGCTGAGGCAGGCACATCACCTGAGGTCAAGAGTTCGAGACCGGCCTGGCCAACATGGTGAAACCCCATCTCTACTAATAATACAAAAATTAGCTGGGCGTGGTGGTGCATGCCTATAATCCCAGCTACTTGGGATGCTAAGGCAGGAGAATCGCTTGAACCCAGGAGGTGGAGGTTGCAGTGAGCTGCATTCCAGCCTGGGTAACAAAGCTAGACTTTGTCTCAAAAAAAAAAAGATACATTATCTATCTATCTATCTAGATATAGTTATAGTAAGATGGTTACTACAGTGGACCAAATCAACATATGTATCATCTCACAGAGTTACCATTCCTCCTCTCTGGGCTGTGGTAAGCCCAGCTACAATCTACTCATTAACAAAATTCCTGAGTACACTATTATTAGTCTTCATGTTGTTCATTAGAGCTTTCAGCTCCTTCCTTCTACGTATTTGCTACTTCCTCTCCTTTGACTTGCATCTCCCATTTCCCTCCCCCATCCCGACCCTGATAACCAGTATTTTATTCTGTTTGTATGTATTTGACCTTTTCTAAATTTTTTTAGATTCCACATATAGATGAGACCATGCGATTGTCTTTCTGTGTCTGGCTTATTCACTTACAGAATGTCCTCCAGGGCTATCCATGTTGAGACAAATGGCAGGCTCTCTTCCTTTGTTAAGGCTGAATGAGGTTCCAATTGTGTCTGTGTATGTATGTGTATATATATATATATATAAATATATGTATATATATATATATATATATATATATATATATATATATACACACAGTGGCTTAATGCAACAAAATCTACTTTTTGCTTTCTGTATATATATATATATATATGTTCATATACATATGTACACGCGTGCGCGCGCGCGCACACACACACACACACACACACACACACACATATACACACCATGGTTTCTTTCATCCATTTATTGAAGGACACTGGTTATTTCCAAATCTTGACCATTATGAATAGTGCCGCTGCAGTGAGCATGAGCGTGCAGACACCTTTACAAGGTGGTGATCTCATTTCCTTTAAGTTATATGCTTGTCCTATGTTTCATTTCTTTAGGAACTTCCATACTGTTTTCCATAATGGCTGCACCCATCTACTCTTCTGTTTTTAAAAGTCCCAGGTCAGAACACTGCCTGTTCTCACTTAGAAGGGGGAGCCAAACGATGAGAACACATGGACACATGGGGGTGAATAACACACACTGAGGCCTGTCAGGGAGGTGGAGGAGGGAGGGCATCAGGGAGAACAGCTAAGGGGTGCTGGGTGATGGGTTGATCTGTGCAGCAAACCACCATGGCACAGGTTTACCTATGTCACATCCTGCACATGTGCCCCAGAACTTAAAATAAAAGTTGATTAAATTTAAAAAGTCCCAAGCCCAATATTACCTGCTCTTTCTAGCCATCCTGGTCAGCCCTGATCTATGCCCACAGTGCTCTGCACATACGCGAGTGTAGACTCACCACGTGCACCTGCACTTCTTTGCTTATCTGTCTGCCCACCTGGTCTTTCCGAGACAGCAAGGATCTCATGAGGTGAGCAGCGTCTCTGCCACCTTTCCACCTCTCCTCACTCCGACACATTGCTAACGATGACGAGAAGGCCAGCATTTACTGACTGCCCACCACTGCCCTGCACTGGGCGAAATGCCGTACAGAGCTGATCTCTTTGAACAATCACTGTTACTGTCCTGTTCCATAGCCTCCAGGACCTCTACACTTGATTGCCTCCCTATGGTCCTTCAGAGAGTCTTAGTAATACTCTGTTGAATGAATGAATGTTGCCTTCATGAAATTACTAAATGAATAAATTAATTCTGACTTATCCACAAAGAAGAGAGCAGGAATTCATGAAACACATCCACAAAAAAGTTAAAGACGACCTCCTCCCTCATTCACAGAGGCCTGCTTTGTAAACTGCCTAGGCAGCTGTGAGCCTGTCTTCAGGGAGTCTGGACGGTCAAGGTGTCCCCAGCGAAAAAAGGACACATTCCCCCTCTTGCTGGCACATGCAGGCATTCCCTGACCCTGGCCCACAGCCCCCTTCCAGCCCCAACCAGGACCCACTTTCATTCTCAGCCCCAAGGCAGGTGAGTGCCCCAGGAGCCCAGCCTGAAGGCAGCTGCATTCCCTCAGGACAGAGAGCTGTGGGTAGAAGCCTGGAGAATGGAGTCTAACCTTGAGTAAGTGTTTTCTTGCTGTCATCCGAAAATCTAACGCAAAGCCTGCAGAGAATGCGCGCTGGAGACATACATTATACCCAGAGCTTTTTACCTCGCACATGTGACCCTGCCCATCATGAGCTGTGCGTTTTATTTTTGCTGGTGGGACACAAACCACCTCCCACTGCAGCATATATCAAGGGAAAGAAGGTTGAACTTTCTTTGCATTAATATAAATAGCTGTTTAGGCCTCATTCCCCAGCCTGGGACCCTCTGTGCTCCTGTCCTTCATCTACTCCATTTGGCATCTGGTTCAAGTTTGGTTTATTTAGAGCCCAGGTCGGCGGGCTTTTACATATTAAAGGGGCATTTTAAAAAAGCATTTTCTATTCTAATTTGGGGGAGCCAAGCTCTTTAGGGCTTTGGGAGCGGTGTCCACCTGATTTACATTTTCCCCATTGGAGCCGAGCCACAGAGGCACATTAGAATGTAAATAATAGTGATGGATACATGTATCTTTAAAGATCCATTTTCTCTCATTTTTTCTTTCTTTGAGGGGAGGGGATAGGCCAAGGAGGAACTGAAGCATTCAGGCTGTGGGGGCAGAGGAAAAAGGAGGGAGGATGTGCTGGGTTTTCTGGAAGGTCTGCAATTCAGAGGGCTGGGGTGCCAGGGTCTCTGCAGGATGCAAAGCCAGTCCCTGCTTTGTCCGGGGAGAGGCTACTGCACTGCAACTGAGCTGGTGTTCACATATTGGCTCCAGGTGGGGTGCTGGGGCCCACGCCTGTAATCCTAGCACTTTGGGAGGGGGAGGCAGAGGTGGGTGGATCACGAGGTCAGGAGTTCGAAACTAGCCTGGCCAACATGGTGAAACCTGGTCTCTACTAAAAATATTTTAAAATTAGCCAGGCATGGTGGCAGGAGCCTATAATCCCAGCTACTCCGGAGGTCGAGACAGGAGAATCACTTGAACCCAGGAGGCAGAGGTTGCAGTGAGCCAAGACGCAGCCATTGCACTCCAGCCTGGGCAACAAGAGAAAAACTCCATCTCAAAAAAAAAAAAAAAAATTGGCACCAGCGTGGCTTTGGGAAGTTCCCTTCACCTCTCTGAGCCCGTCAGGCCATGGGGTCATAGAAATCATCCCACACCGGGTCTCCATGAGGAATAAGTGAGTGACACCTGTGAAACTGGCACAGTGCTCGACGCACAGCCCATGAGCAGCTTTATTCACGTTGGCTTTTGTTTGTTATTCCTCTCCTTGTAAATCTTGTCTTGTAGCCCAAGCTCTGGTGCCCTGCACATGGCAGGCACCTGATTGGTGTGTATTAGCTGGACTCCGTTCATTCAATGGCAAGAAATTTACCTAAGCCTGGTGCAATGGCACATGCCTATAATCCCAGCTATTTGGAGGCTGAGGTGGGAAGATTGCGTGAGCCCAGGAGTTTAAGGCTGCATTGAGCTGTGATGATGCCGCTATGCTCAGCCTGGATGTCAGAGGGAGACTATCTGAAAAAGGAAGAGAGAAAGACACTAACTCAGCTCCTGCCGTGGGCTGGAGGAAGATGATGATTGAGATGTGGTTCCTCACCCCTACCCACCTGCCATTCCTGCCAAAGGCTCCTGTCTTACCCGCCTCCTGGTGGCCTCCATCTAAGCCATGCCTTCCCATTCTTTCAGTGCCCTAAGCCCAGGACTGCCTCTCCTCTCTGCTTCACCTGAAAATATCCCATTCAGCCCCATTCCAGGATGGGATCCTCCCAGCTGGGTCAGGTGCCCTCCTTGAGGGTCTGGAGTGCCCATTACTTCCTCCCACCATGCTGCTTACCATCCTACATGGTAACTGGTATGTCTGTATATCCTACAAGCCCCAGGAGAAGAGGAATTTTGTCTGCTTTGGTCACCTTTATATCCCCAGCCTGGCAGATATTAGGTGCTCAATACATGGTTGTTGAATGAATGAATCTCTGTATAACCAAACCAACACTTAGCACACACTAGGTGCTCAATACATGTTTGTTAAATTAAATGATGAAGTTGATGATTTCAAGGAATTCACAATCTCATCAGGATCAACACACGTGCTGCTATTTTGTACAAATGATGCTCAGAAGGAGCAGCTGGGAGAGTCAGGAGGGCTTCCCAGAGGAAGCGGTAGGCCAGTAGGGTCTTGAAGAATGAGTAGAGGTTGTTCCAGAGGGAGAGGGAGAGATGTTGAACAGAGTGCAGATGATGACGGGGAGAGACCCTGAATGGAAATACCAAGAGACTTCATTCCTTCCTGGATCTTGGGCTGGGATGCTGTTGTTAGCAACTTGGGATGGGCTTCATCTGGGATGTGTTTCCAAATGCGGACACAGGTATAGCTCATTGTGGGAGCAGGAAAGGTTGGAGCAGCGGCAGGGCGAGGGAGGTGTCTGGTCTCAGCTGTAGCTGGGAAGTGGGAGGGAGAGTAAGGAGAGAATGTCCACCCCTTATCCCTGAAAGGACACCCGGCTTAGGTGCTCAAGACCAGGCAGGAAACAGGCCTGGTTCCCAGAGCTTCTGAGGGGCCAGGACAGTAAGGATGGAGGAGGAGATGAGAAGAAGGTGCCCTCCTGGCCTCGATTTCCCTAGCCAAGAAGGTTGGGCTGATATGATTGCTTCAGAAATCCAAGGGAGAAAGCCTAGAGCTGTCATTCAGGGAGCAGTGGTGATGTCAGAAGCAATGACAGCGTCTTGGAGAAAACAGAGCGGGAGAAGGAAAGAGAATCAGGGGCCAGAGGACCCCGTGACCCAGAGAAACAGGAAGTTTTGGTAAGGGCAGTGGGAAATGGGTGTTGGGACAGTAGGGGCATAAGGGGTGCAGAATGGTGGGGGGCAGGGGAGCACCTCCTAGGGAAGGAGGTTCGGAGGCTCGGCTGTAGCGGTGCTGGGAGGAGAGGAAGGTGGCGGGGACTGGAGGCGGAGAGCAGATGAAGACGTTCTTTCATCTTCCTGGCAAGAAGGGGCCCAGCTGTGATAGGGAGAATGACGGAAAGTCTCATTGGAGCTGTTGGTTTGAAAGAATTTGTCTTTGGAACAAGCTTTTTATCAGTCAGCTTTAAAGATCAGCATTCCTTAGAGGCTGCTCCATCTTCCTCTGTTTCTCCCTCGCATCCCCTCCTTCTCCTGGTCCCTCTGCCTCCCTTCACATCTCACGGTCCCTTTTTTGGCCCATGCTTGTCTGGGTGGTTTTTCTGCTCCTGGGAATTCCTCGCCCTCTTCTTCTGCCTCACTGCTCGCTGACAACAGGCCAGGCCCTGCTCTGTGTCTCCAGGTGGCTGCGGGAACGGAGAGGAAAGAGGGCAGGGGCAAGACTGGCAGAGCCACCAGTCTGTGATCTAGGCTGGGCCCCAGGGAGGAGAAGGGGTGGGGAGAGCTGCGGGCCATGGGGTCACTTGTCCCCACCACAGCCCCCCTCTCCTAGCCAAAGTACTTTTGCTCATCACGGCCAACTGCCCAGGTATGGCTGTCATCTGTCCTGTATCCACAGCAGAGGCAGGTTCATGGAGCCAAGGGAGAGGGGCTAGTGTTTACAGGGTGTCAGGCGCTCTTCCACGTTAGCCAGAGAGGAGTCTGGGCCTCATTTTCCCCACGGGAAACTGAGGCATCTCACTCTCATGAGGCAAATGAGGGAAGTCCAGATGGAACTCATGGCAAGGAGGGGGCTGGCTCGAGGGTCAGAAGGAAGCCGAGCCAGAAAAAGTCGGGGGCTGGGCCACCCTCTTTTTCCAGTCCCTGTCCTTTCTCATTAGCATTTTATGTTCCCCACCATCAACCCAGATTGCCTGGGCTTATCTGATCTCCTGCCCTGGCTGGGATGGCCGAGGACTCTCATTTCCCCCAGGTGTTCAAACTGGGTGTTCAAGCTGAAAAGTTAATGATTTGTTTTTCTTGGAGGGGATAGGGCTTGGGGGTGGGCAAAGGGTCACAGGTTTCCTTGGAGTCACCAGGAGCTTCCTTCTTTCTTTTTAGTCCAGGAGGGGATGTGAGCTGGTGAGGAGGGAAGGGAGTCAATTGGTGGCCTGGGTCTCAGGCCTGAGATGCAGCTCCAAGAAACCCCAACCCAGGGCCAGCAACTAAGCCATTTCTGAGGTGCCTCATCAGCACCCCGCCCTCCAGAGCTTGGGGGTGACCCTCTGGGGCACCAGGCTCCCTCCCCACACTCGGGCCCTGCTATCCCCATGTCTGGAATGGGAGGGGTCTGTGCTCCCTAAGAAGCAGGGAGTGAGCCAGGCCATGTGTACAGAGAGGCATCAATTTCACAGGGCTTGCTCCTGAGAGGGTTTCACATAAAAGGATTAAAGCGAGAGGAAGCGCAGAGGAAATGGGATGTTGGACACCTTGTTAAACGGGCTGTCAGGGCTCCCAGAGCGTGGGTGCTAACTCTATTCCCTGCCTCCACAGAGAGCAGGTCAGGCCATTACCTGAGCCATCAAAGATAGGGCGTGTGAGTCCGGAGAGTTTGGCAGCGCCTGGAGGACCAAGAGCAGGGCCGGGCAGGAAGAGGAGGCCTGGACTAGCCCCACTGCCTCCTCCCAGGCCTCATTCCTGCGGGAATTCCTGAGGACTCACGGGAAATGGAGGCACAAAGCCGCCTACCTGTGCCCAGGGAGCTCCTGGCCCTAGGATTAAATCACAGCACTATTTGGGCGTGGGGAGATAGGTGGGAGGGCATTTGACCTAATGATGCGTAGATTACCATTTCCTTCCTTATCTTAACACCAAGGGACGTTCTTTTTCCTGAGCCTGGAATTGGCTCAGTTTGTGAATGAGCCTGATGGGATCAGCACTTTTCCTGGAGAGATAAGGGGGCGTTATCACGGTGGAGGGAGGTCTTCCTCTGGGAGGAGCAGCAGAGAGGAGGAGGACCTGGGGCTGGGGGCCATGCTGTGGGGAGGGACTGAGTGGCCTATCAGCCACGTAGCTCACCCATCTATACGAGGACCCCTGGCCATTCTCCCTGGCTATCCCTCTTCTGTCTGGACTACTTCTTGCCCGCTTCACCCAGCCAGTTCTTGCTCATTCTATTTATTTATTTGTTTGTTTGTTTGTTTTGAGACAGTCTTGCTCTGTCACCTAGGCTGGAGTGCAGTGGTGCAATCTCAGCTCACTGCAACCTCCACCTCCTGGGTTCAATTAATTCTCTTGCCTCAGCCTCCTGAGTAGCTGGGATTACAGGTATGCGCCACCACGCCCTGGTAATTTTTGTATTTTTAGTACAGACAGGTGGCCAGACTGGTCTCGGACTTCTGACCTCAGGTGATCTGCCTGCCTCGGCTTCCCAAAGTGCTGGGATGACCAGTGTGAACCACCATGCCTGACCAATTCCTGCTGACTTTTTAGACGGTTCACAGCCCTGGTTGAACTTTCGGATCCCCTGGGAGACTCTACACACTTACTCAAGCCAAGACCCACTGCAGACCATGCAGCTGGAATCTCTGAGGCTCTGGGCAGGGTCTTCAAATCCCTCTTGCAGGTGCCCTGGGAGGCTTTCCCTAATGCCTCAGGCTGTTAGGGACCCACCCCCCTCTGTCACCTCAGCTCCTCAGGCAGATCTCCATGGGTCACACCTACCACAGGACAGGGCAGTTTTCTGTTTACCTTTCTGTCTAGACCTCCCACCCCAGACACTTAATCCTGTATTTGGTGGGCTGTGGAGGCTTGGAATGAGAGCAGGTCTTAAGTCATCTTCCTGTCTCCTCTACCTGCAGCAGGAGCTGCGTAGAGCTGGTGCTGGTGTGCACACAGAATGTGTGATGATGGCATGTCATTACCTCCTCTGAGATGCAGGGGTGGGAGGAGAGTTAGCAGAGGTCCCCTCATCTTGCCTAGTGGGGGTGCAGATGAGGTTTCAGGACAACCCCTCCCCTGTCCCCACCCCACTGTCTTTGATTTTTCAATTTAAATTTTTTTTAGAGACAGAGTCTTACTCTATCACCGAGACTGCAGTGGGGTGACACAATACAGCTCACTGCAGCCTCGGAACTCCGGGCTCAGCCTCCTAAAGTTTTGGAAATACAGGCGTGAGCCACCACATTCAGCCATGCACTGATTTTTTTTTTTTGAGATGGAGTCTCGCTCTGTCACTCAGGCTGGAATGCAGTGGTGCGATCTTGGCTTACTGCAGCCTCCAACTCCCAGGTTCAAGCGATTCTCTTCTCGTGCCTCAGGCTCCCTAGTAGCTGGGATTACAGATGAGCAACATCACACCCGGCTAATTTTTGTATTTGTAATAGAGACAGGGTTTCACCATGTCGGCCAGGCAGGTCTCAAGTGATCCTCCCGCCTTGGCCTCCCAAAGTGCTGAGATTACAGACATGAGCCACTGCACCCGGCCCACTTGGCCCACCCACTGATTTTTAAATTTTCAACATGGGGAGATGAGAGTTTAGATCAGAGATCAGCAAACTTTTTCTGCAAAGAGCGAGGGTAGGCTGGGCACAGTGCTTCATGCCTGTAATCCCAGCACTTGTGGGAGGACTACCTGAGATCAGGAGTTCAAGACCAGCCTGGCCAACATGGTGAAACCCCGTCTCTACAAAAAAATACAAGAATTAACTGGGCATGATGGCTCATACCTATAATCCCAGCTACTCAGGGGGCTGAGACAGGAGAATCGCTTGAACCCAGGAGGCAGAGGTTGTGGTGAGCCAAGATCGTGCCACTGCACTCCAGCCTGGTGACAGAGTGAGGCTATGTCTCAAAAAAAGAGCCAGGGTAGTAAATATTTTAGGATTGATGGGCCATAAACTCTTTGTCTCAGCTACTCACCTCTGCCGTGGTTGTTCGAAAACAGCCAGAGACATAACATAAATGAGTAGCGTGGCTGTGCTCCATAAACACTTTATTTGTGGATGCTGAAATCTGAATTCGATATAAGTTTCACATGTAGCAACATTTCTCCTGTTGATTTTTTTTCAACTTTTAAAAAAGTCATCCCTCGCTCCTGGCCATATACGAACAGGAGCAGGCCACCTGGAATAGGCCAATGGGCCATCATTTAGGGATTCCTGGTTTAGGTGAAATTGTTCACGGAAGTTCCCAATTCCAAGCTTGCAGCCCGGCTCTGTCCTCCCCCATCCCCCCGACCCCCACTCACTCCTGAGGTTACCAGGGACCTGGGCCACACCAGCCGCCTCTCGATAAGATAGAGGTATGTGTGTGAAGGGACTGGAGCAGTGAGCGGAAACCCTGATCCCTCCAGGGAGGGGGGCGGGAGCGTGAAGGCTGAGAATCTGAGAGACGTGCTGATAAGTAATGTGGTTTCACTTCAGGTCATTTCCTGAAAGTCAGATCCACTTTTCACGTGAGGACAAGAGTGGGAGCTTCCGAATTCACTCCCGGGTCCTCCAAATTAAAAGCCAAATAGGATGTAGCTTTTGCCTGGGCTGTGTCTTCATCTGCCAAGAGCAGTTATCTTCAGCTTGCCACCGGGGCCTGCTACTGTCTGTCACTCACCCCCACTCACTGCCTGTATTGTTGCTGTGAGGGCGTGCACACCCCAGCAGGCAGAGGTGTCCAGTAACGGGTCCGAGATGCCACTGGTTATTCCAACAAGCAGGGAGGTGAGATTAGGGGCCCCAGAGGGAAGACTGACCTGGCCAGGGCTTTAGAGGAACCTGCCACTGCTGGCCCAAACTTCTAGCCACGGTCTTGCCACTTAGGGCCTAGGCTAGACTCTTGCAGGTTCTCTCTGGAAAAGGGTTGGGAATGTTCTACAAAGGCCCAGTTATCTTGAGAGGAAGGAAAATAGCAAGAGTTTGATGCTCAGAAACTGCCAGCTTCAGGCATTGTGCGGTGCTCACATCTGTAATCCCAGCACTCTGGGAGGCCGAGGCGGGAGGATTGCTTGAAGCCAGGAGTTTGAGACCAACCTGGGCAATATAGTGAGACCGCATTTCTACAAAAAAACTTAAAAAATTAGCCAATGTGGCAGCATATGCCTGTAGTTCCTGCTACTCAGGAGGCTAAAGAAGGAACATCACTTGAGCCCAGGAGGTCAAGGCTGCAGGAAGCTAAGATTGCGCCACTGCACTCCATCCCAGGCTAGAGTGAGACCCGATCTCTAAAGAAAATTTAAAAAGCAACAAAACTGCCACCCCCAGACCCCACAGGGAGACATGGGAAGGCAGGCAGGAAGATGGATGGTGACTCAGAGAAGACCCAGAAGGGAGGGTCCTCTGAGTCATATACTCAGATTCACTAATCTCAGCCCCGACCTTGACTTGCTGTGTGACCTTGGGCCAATTGCTTTGTCTCTCTGAGTTTAAATGTCCTCAACATGGAGGGTCTTACCAGCTTGGCCCCATCTCAGTCCTCTACAGTTTAAGGCCCACGGGAAGCCCAAGAGAACACCTTGTAGGCTCCAAAATGTCATTCCTGCGCAAGGCTGGAGTCAGCGTGTCTCAGAAGACAGCCTGGGCCAGCGGGCTCTGCAGCAGAACTGCCAACCTGACAGCACCCTGTTCTCTCCTGCTCTCCCACCAGCAGCTGTCTGGGGGCCTAGAAGCTGAGTTGAGCGGGCAAGGCTGTGGAGAAATAGGAACGCTTTTACACCGTTGGTGGGAGTGTAAATTAGTTCAACCATTGTGGAAGAGAGTATGGGGATTCCTCAAGGATCTAGAACCAGAAATACCATTTGACTCAGCAATCCCATTACTGGGTACATACCCAAAGGAATATAAATCATTCTACTATAAAGACACATGCAGGCTGGGCATGGTGGCTCACACCTGTAATCCTAGCACTTCAGGAGGCTGGGGCGGGTGGATCACAAAGTCAGGAGTTCGAGACCAGCCTGGCCAACATAGTGAAACCTTGTCTCTACTAAAAATGTAAAAAATTAGCCGGGCATGGTGGCAAGCACCTGTAGTCCCAGCTACCCAGGAGGCTGAGGCAGGAGAATCACTTGAACCCAGGAGGCGGAGGTTGCAGTGAGCCAAGATTATGCCATTACACTCCAGCCCGGGTGACAGTTTGAGACTACATCTCAAAAAAAAAAAAAGTGCACACCTATGTTTAGCACTATTTACAATAGCAAAGGCATGGAACGAACCCAGATCCCCATCGATGATAGACTGAATAACGAAAATGTGGTACACATATCTCATCCTCAAGCAATTCTCCCACCTTGGCTTCCCAAAGTTTTGGGACTGCAGGTGTGAGCCACCACAGCCAGCTGCCAGTTCTACTTTCTAGCTGTGTAACTGGGCAGTCTGCTTAACCTCTCTGTGCCTCCTTTTCCTCTGCTGTTAACAGGTACCAATAATAGTTGTGGTTATCACTAATGCTCTTTGCCAAACACATTTGGCTATATCCCCTTCCAGGCACTGAAAGAAGAGCATTTTCTGACCTGCTGTGGGTGGGTGGGGTCACATGACTCGTCCAGGCCAATGAGTTGTGAACAGAAGTGCCATTTCCAGGCCTGGACATTTAACGGTCAGTGTGAGAGCCTCTGGAGCTCTCCTTTCTCTTTCTTGAATAGTGTAGTGCCCACCAATGTTTACGATGTGACCTCTCCATCGGTCCAAGTCCCTAAGTCTTTCCAGTGAGCAGAGTCCCTAACAATGCGCAATAGACTCATAGCTTTAACGAGACATGACATTGGTTGATTTCACTCACTGAGATTTGGGAATTGCTTGTTACCACAGCATAACTTAGCCCATGCTGACTGATACAATAGAACCTATCTCAGAGGTTGCCATGGGAATACCATGAGTTAATATAGTCATGCGCCACAAAATGACATGTCAGTCAATGACAGGCTGCATATACAAATACAGCAGTGGTCCCATAAGATAAATGTTGTACTTTTATTGTACCTTTTCTATGTGTAGCTATTTTTAGATACACAGATACTTACTGTTGTATTACAACTGCCTACAGTATTCAGTACAATAATGTGCTGCACGGATTTGTAGCCTAGGAGCATAGGCCATGCCATACAGCCAAGGTGTGTCATAGGTTCTGCCATACAGGTTCACGTAAACACACTTTATGAGGCTCACAGAGTGATGAAATCACCTAACAATCCATTTCGGAGAACATATTCCCATCGTTAATCAACACATGACTGTACATCATAAAGTGTCTAGAGCAGTGCCTGGCACACAGTGAGCGTTTGATCAATGTTAGGTGCTACCATGATTATTATCATCAGAGAGGTGGAGGGGAGTGGCCACAGAACAAGCTAGAAAGGGAGGCGGAAGCCTGCTTAGGAAGGGCCTTGAACGCCGGGCTCAGAAGCTTGGGGTTGATACTGAAAGCAGCAGGGAAACGTGAAACGTTTTTTAAATAGAAGAATGATAGGTTTTACAGACAGTTGACTCCAGAACCTGGCAAACAGCAGGCATTTAATAAATACCTCTTGAAAGAATGAATGAATAGACACTGGAAGAGGTGAGGCCAATGAGGACGTCACTTCAGCGACCCAGGTATCTCATCATGAGGGCTGAACCCAGGGCAGCTGCCATGGAGTTTCGGGGGGACCCACAGCCAGGCACTGGGCTTCCCTGCCCACCCCCCGCCTAACCCAGACAGGCAGCTTCGTGGTCTCCGCTGCTCATGTGCAGCACGCAACACCGCCTCATAACTCACTGTGCGTATGATGAAGCGGAGCGGTTGTTTGGGAAGACAGCCACTCTGATACCCAACAGCCCCCAGGGCCGTTCCTGATGTTTCTCTTCCACCACATGCCAACTCTCCCTCCCACACCCTGCTCCCCACACCCCTCCAATGGCAACGATCTCTTCCCTGTACACACACCCCTCCGCCTGCCTCTCCAGTGCCGAAGCCTGGAGGAAATTTATTGCAGCCCCAGACTGCTATGGGCAAATACTAATAAATGCTGTTTTGCTGCAATTTGTTTAATTGGCCACAGAAGAGACGTCATGAGCATGTGCAGCCTCTGCCCGTGCCTGCTCGCCTGCCCGCCTGCCCGGCTCACAGATGCTCTCTCCTCCCTCCGCCCTGTCTCTCTGGCTGTGACCTCCGAGAATGGGATGATGCGGAGAGTGGAGACAAGAGCGGAGGCCGAATGAGCCCATCTCCATCGATTCTTACAGCACTTTACCGAGTGAAACTTTCACCCGTGAAGCTGGAGATCCTGTCAACAGCCAGAGTGCCTGGGCTCAAATCCCACCATTTCTTTCCTCCTCTTACCGCTGTGACCTCAGACAAGTCATGCAACCCCTCTGTGCCCCAGTTTCCTCATCTGTAAAATGGGAACAATCAGAACACTGTTGTGAGGATTAAATGAGCAACTTCATGGAAAACACGCAGGACAATGCTTGGTCCATAGGAAGCACAAAATCAATGTGAAGAACTTGGACTGCTTGGATTCTAACCCCAGCTCTGCCACATAGCAGCTGTGTGCCTCAGGCAAGTTCGTTAAGCGCATTGTAGCTCCGTTTCCCCATCTGTGAAATGGCGATAGTGATGACATCTATCTCAGAGTTGGGTGAAGATTAAAGGAGTCAGTCGACAGAAAGGGATGAGAACAGAGCCTGCCACGAAGTGAGGAGCTGCCGAAGCACGAACCTTGTTGCTACACACACAGCGACAGTGCCTGGAGCTAAGTGCTCCGGGGGGCGGGGGCGCTTGGGAAGACTTTGCACCCTGTGTTCCTTCACTGGTGTCAGTTGTGTGGCAGGGGTGAGTCCCCAGAGATGGAAATTCCCAATGGTAAACAGTTGGAGCTGGTTTCTTGTGTCCTGTGGCCAGCGGGCATGACTGGAAGGATAGCGAAAGACTCTGGCAGTGTGTCCCTCGTGGGTTAGGAGGTGCAGTGGCCCTGCTGCAGCTCCCCAGACAGAGCCTGGGGCAGTGCTGCTGCTCGTGGGGTCAGCTCAGCCTCCCAGCTGCTCCCCTCTTGGCCCCTGGCACCCACGCCCCAGGGGTGGGCACCTTGCCACCCGCCAGATGGCACTAGCAGAGGCTGGGGCTTGTGGGTGGGTGGGGAGCGTTAGGCCAGGCTGCAGGAGCTGGGCACAGGGGTCTTGGGACAGATGGGCTTGTGTCTGTCCCGAGAATAGCATGCCTGGGGCAGGGCGGGGGCAGCCCCACGAAGCTTTGGGAGCTGGCTATCTGAGGCCTATAAGACACAGTGTACATGAGCATGGTACACGTCCACACACCCGCGGACAAAAATGTGTGACGTGTTTCCAGCAACCTTGACTCAGCCGGCTCAGGCACCTTTGTCCAAAGAAAACATCACTCCCAAAGAAACCTTCTGCCCTGACCTCTAGGCCGTGAACACGGGGGCTGCCGCAGGTTCCAGGAAGCACTCACACGGCTCCCACTCCGGGTTGTGCTTCCCTCATCCGCTCAGTGTAGAGACAGCTTCCCTGCCGCCTGGGGAGGAGGTCAGCGGCGTAGGTCTGGGAAGAGCACCCTGGAGCCAGCTGGCCAAGTTTGGATTTTGGCTTTTCTCCTGGGGATTCAACTGTGTGCCCTTGGGCAAGTAACTTCACCTCTCTGCGCCTCACTTTCCTTGTCCATAAAATGGGGATGAGGACACTAGTGCCTACCTCCGAGGGGTGTCGTGAGGGTTAGAAAGGAGTTAATGCCATGAAAAGGGACGTGGAAACAGGGCCTGGCACGGCAGGCGTGCCTCTCCCTGGGCCTTTCATGACTGCTGCCAAGCAGCAGTTCCTGAGGCTGCGCCGGACTCTCTGATGGCCACGGGTGGGGACGTGCCTCTTCCCTGGTGTACAGTGGGCATTCAGCACATGCTTCTTGGCTTGTTGGCAAGATGGGTGGTCTGTGCAGGGGTCCTGGCCTGCTAGGGTGGGCAGGTTGCTGGGCAGCTCCCCCAGCCGACCCTCGGAGGCCCACAGCCCTGCCGCTTCATCTAAATTGGTGCCGTCTGCAGCCACAGGCAGCCCCAGTAGCCATGCCCTGTAGGGGGATGTCCTCTGCCCTGGAACCCTGGGCTAGGTGCTCTGAGCCTCCCTCCCCTACGCTCTCCCCATGCACTGAAGCCTGCCCTTCCTCTGGCTGCCCCTTCCCAATTCAGGTACAATCTCCCCAGAACAGGGCCCTGATCCCGCCGCCCTTACTAAAGCCTCTCCCACAACTCAGTGAAGTGCACACATCCTTGTGCTTTCTAGGCTCTTCCCTGCAAGGTGAGGGCCTTCCCAAAGCAGCCTATCTTGCGCTGTACAGAAGAGAAAACTGAGGCCCCAGAAGGGTGGATGGTGCCACCTCTCACAGTCCTTGGGGAGCAGCCAGGAGAGCTGGAGCTCGGGATGTCCAAAAGGGAGGGACCAGGTAAGCCGGGGCCTGGCACTGACCACCTGCGTCCTGTCCCCAGCCGTGACTGGCCCCACATCCTTTAACCCTCTTCCAATCTTGGGCATTCAATGGAGCAGGTGGGTCGGGGGTCTGGGAGTGGGGTTGGGGGTGAAGTGAGGGATCTGGGATGGTGGGGGCAGAGCATGCCCTCACTGGCTCTGCTGAGGCCGATGCAGCCAGCCGTGACGAGCAGCAGCTGGATACACACACCAGGACGCATGGTCCCACGCCCTCTGCCAGGGCCCAGCAGTCAGAGGAGAGGGAGACCAGAGAAAGCAGTGAAGTGGCTGGTGAGGCTCCCAGGAGGGGAGTGGGAAGAAGGGGAGGCCTAGGGAACGCTCAGCCAGTCCTGGGGTCCCAGGTTTCCCCCAGGAGGCCTCTGGAGCTCCTCACCCTGACTACACCGGGAGGTGGAGTGACTTTAGGCTTTCTGTAGGGCAGACCCAAGGAGCAGCCTTGTCCCCAACTCCATCTCTGGGGAGCGGGTGACACCATGGTGATGGGGGTGGTAGGAGTGGACAGAGTAGCCACAGGCCCCAGGATTGGGAGGGGAAGATAATCAGGAACAACCCAGGAAACCCAGGGGCAGAGCAGTGGGCTCCCTGCCCTCCGTTCCCCGTCACCAAGGACTCTCTGCCTGTGTTCCTTTGAGGGTTAAAGGAATCGGGAAAGAGAGGCGATGTCCAGCACTTGCTCCTTCCCACACACTAACTGAGAAGTAGCCTCAGTGAACAGGAGCTCAGCCGTCACCTGCATGAAACCGAGAGTTTAATGCAAGAGCCAGAGAACAAGTTCCCAGGTGCTTCCCCGTCCATGTTGTCAGGCCTATAATAAGTGCGTGCAAAAGCTGGCTTGGACAAGGGGGCGCCTAGGCTTCCTGGAGGAAGTGACACCAAGCGAGGCCTGGAAGAGGAAGAGGAGCTGGCCAGTGAAGGGAGGGGGCAGGGAGGACTGCAGGGAGGACTCTAGGGGACTGTTCCTCCCCGCTGATAGAACAGCATGTGCATGGATGGCCCAGGGCAAGGTGTGTGGTCATTTTGAAGAACCCAGAGCTCAGAGCGGCCAGGAGCACCAGCGATAAGGCTGCAGAGGTGGGCCAGGACCAGGTCATAGGAGAGTTATGACCCAGGAGCCTTTTTGTTTGTTCGTTTTTCCAAAACACTCTCACTCTGTCACCCAGGCTGGGGTGCAGTGACATAATCTCAGCTAACTGCAATCTCTGCCTTCCAGGTTCAAGTGATTCTTGTGCCTCAGCTTCCAGGGTAACTGGGATTACATGCATGCACCACCACACCCAGCTAATTTTTTTTTTTTTTTTTTTGTATTTTTAGTAGAGACAGGGTTTCACCAAGTTGCCCAGGCTGGTCTCGAGCTCCCAGCCTCAAGTGATTCACCCACCTCGGCCTCCCAAAGCACTGGGATTACAGGTTCACCCCACGGTACCTGGCCAACCCAGGAGCATTTACGTAGGGGAGGGGCAAACTGAAGTTTGCACATTCAGATCACTCTGATTGCAACTGGAGAGCAGACCGGAGGCAGGAGGCCAACCAGGAGGCTGGTGCAGTAGTCCAGGGTGTGTACCTGGTGGCCTGACCAGAAACAAGTATTTCAGATGCAGAGCGGATGGGAGCCGGAAATTACTGGTTGGTGGAGTGAGAGAGGAGGAAGGGCCAAGTGGCTGTGGTGCCAGTCACCAACATATAGGCTGCAGGGTTGACCAGTGGGGCTGGGCCAGGTCTCGGGTTTAACCTTGGGCCTTTAGAGTGCAAGAAGCAGCTTTTCCCATGTCTCTGCCCCTGCGGCTCCTCCCTGGCCAGTGTGCCCAGCACCGTGCCCAAGTGCGTGCATTCGCTTGCCCAACCCCTCAGCATGGCAGCAGCGCAGGGAAAACACAGAAACCTCCAGCCACCTGGTTCTCGCCCTCTGGGCCCTTCCAGTCAGCAGGGGAGGCGGGCTGCATGCACAAATAGCAGCCTGCTCGGAGGTACAGAAGAGAATTCTGGTCAGGGCTTGGGGGTGGAGAGGGACAGGGCTGCATGCAGACTGGGAGCCAGGAGACTGGGTTCAAAGTCCCAGCTCTGCTCCAACCTGGGTGCCTGTGGCCAAGGGCTGTATCTCTCTGGGCCTCTGTGTCCTCATCTGTAAAATGGGGAAAAAGATAAATCTTAAACTCCCGATCTCCCTGTCTGGCATGAGATCGTAGAATGAATTGACCCAGTCTCTGAGAATGTTATATGCCACTCCTTTGAAAGGGACAGGGATCCACTCTGCCAGAGTCATCAGATTTGTTTCAGAAGGCCAGTGTTTTTGGAATTAGGCAGACCAGAGTTCAAATCCTGGCTCTGCCATTTGCTGGCTGCGTGCCTTTGGCCAAGTAGCATGACCTGTCCCAGACTCGGTGTCTATAGAATGGGATGGCTACCCCCGCCCACTGGGTGAATGAGATTACTCACCCCCATTGCCATGGGCATGACATCGAATCTCTGGGGCAAGTTCACAACAGCCCCAAGTGCCCCAGGGTAAGGAAGCCTGGGCCTGAGGCCTACGGGAACCTTGGCCATTCTTCACCACAAATCTTCCCAGCTGCGCAAGAGGGTCCTCATTGCCCACCTCCCTCCCCATCCTAAAGCTTCCCACTGACTGCCCAAATCTCCCGCCGCTCCCCCTCTGGCCCAGATAACACGCACACCAGTGGGGACCCTGGCCTGCGGAAACTGCCCAGATAAACACCTAAACACCGCCTGCCCCAGATAACAGAGGCCCTATCAGCCCGGCATCTTGTTGTCTACACCACAGGCGCTGGCGATAAGGGGTTGTGTGGGGGCTGCGTCTGCTGGGGCCCAGGTGGGAGCTTTTGGCAGGTTTTTTTGTTTTTGTTTTTCTTCCTCTCACTATTATTAACAACAAATGTTTGGCCCCCTCAGGGACAAGCCAATCCTTTAGCAGCCAGGGTCTCCCAGCTAGCCTCCCCCTCCCTCTCTCCTCAAAGCCAGACGGCCATTTGTCCCCCGATGGATTTCCAGGGGAGGGGGAGGAAGGCATTGAAGATGGGATTAGAGGGTGGCAGACGGGCAAATTCTGTTCAGGGTTTTTGGTGATTATAAAAAGCTTGGGAGGGAGGGTTGCTCCTTCAGGGACACCTGATACTAACCAACATTTATTGAGCGCTTACTGTATATGAGGTGCAGCTTATTTGACCCAGTGGGAGCACTAAGCGTCTCCTTTCTTTCCATTTCACAGGTAAGACAACCGAGGTTCAGAAGGTCACGATACAACTGGTAAGAAAGACTAGACTCAAACACCAGGTTGGAAGCAGACCCTCTGCTCTAGCCCTCTGTGCCCTGTTCCCAGGGACTGCCCCTGCTTCTGGCCCTTTCTGGGGCATGGAAAGGAAACAGGTGGCTGCTCTCTGAAGCACAGAAAAGTCTGAGCCACACCTGGAAGCTGGCTTTGGGCCAGGGCTTGGATGCTGAGCCGGGAACCTGGGCCTGGAGGGGTCTTGCTGGGTCTCTGGCTCTAGGATTGTCACATCCTGGGTGGCCTTGAAGGTCATCTAGAGCAAAGCTGTCCTGGGACAGACAGGGAAACTGATGAAATAGATGTGTGATGGACCTGGGATCAGCCAGCGAGCGAGTGCTGCTTGAAGACCTTGGCTCCATGAGATCCCAGCTCACTGATTTTACAGATGAGGAAACTGAGGCTCAGAGCAGGGAAACAATTTGCCAAAAGGCTACATGGCTAATTAAAGTCAGTAGAGCTGGCACTCAGGAGGCTGAGCCCAGAGGCTCGAGGCCAGCATGGGAGGCTCTATTAAAAAAAAAATTAAGTTGAGCTAGGAATCAAACCCAGGTGTCTTGACTTGCAGTGCAGGATGATCTTCACTCTCCCAAATTGGACATATGCCACCAGAAACAGACACACAAAACCATAGCCACAGACGCTTAGGCAGGAGAGGCCACCTGAGGGGCACAAGACATGCACACTTCTGAGTGTACATGCTCACACCTGGCACTCCCACGACACTGTGTGGGACCCGCTGTCCACTCCCCCTCACCCAGGACCTGAAGGAGACCCAGCTGGACTTGCTCTCCCTCCCCTCCCCCTCACCCCCCACCTCTAGAACAGCACCAAGCCAGGGAGCTCCACGCTGTGCTTAAAAAGGGCACTTAATTTTTCATTCTTAAATGCTGGGATGCTCTTGTCTTCCAGCTTCGCCCAAACCCCTTGGTGGAGATGGATGGAGGCGCGAAACACAGTTATCAGAAAGATTAAGCCAGGACTTGTCATTTTTTTATATCACAGAGCAGTCAGCCCGACAAGTGATGTCCTCCACTCCGCCAGGATGAGTCCAGAACCTTTAGTGCCAGTAGTAAAAAAGACTATAAAAAACACCATCGGAGAAAGGGTAATGATGAAATTTAACTGCTCCGGATCACACACCTGGGGTCTGCTCGCCATGGAACCGGGGTTCAGCCACATCATCCTTTACTGCTGCGTCCTTGTCTGTGCGTTGAAGGTCCTTCCACTGAACCAGAACATGTGTCCATGGTGGGGAGCCTGGGGCTGTCTGCACCACCCCACCCTTCGAGGCGCAGAGCACACAGAGCGGACGGGAGCAGGGCACACTCGGTCCTAGGTGCCTTGAGGCCTGTTGGGCCTGGAAAAGGGGCCGTGGGGCTGAATACCCCAGGAGTCTAGCTGAGCTGCAGGGTTACAGAGGGGCTCCAGCCACAGGGCTACTGAAAACAGCATGGGGCTAAACTGTAGTTGGCTAAAATTTTCCTTCCTTCCTTCCATCTTTTCCTCCTCCTTCCCTTCCATCTTTCCTTCATCTTTTCTTCCTTCCTCCTTCCCTCCCTCCCTCCTTCCCTCTTTCCCCTCATTCCTCACTCCTGCCCTCCCTCCCTCCTTCCCTCCTTCCTTCTTTCCTTCCCTCCCTCCATCTCACTTTATGTGCCAGGTACTGTGTTACCTACATGATTGTCACCTGAATATTCTCACTGCTCCTAGAATACAGCACTCTGCTTACCTAATTTCTAGCCATGTCTCCCCACCCCAGCCCCTCCTGTCCCATGACCCCATACCACTCTGCCTACTCAACCCTCCTGATGCTCTGTTCCAGCTGTATGGAAACCTTCAAAATAATTTGCTCTCTCCAGCCTCTAGGCTTTCACACATGCTGTTCTGTCTGCCTGGAACCCTCATCTGGCAAACTCCTACTCCTCAGCAGGCCACAGCCACAGCCTCCTCCAGGAAGCCCTCTCGGACATTCTCCAATCTGCTCCCTTGCCAAGAGCTCCCTTCATCTCCCCTTCGATGTACATTTCATCACAGCATATTGTCACCGTTGGTTTAATTGTAAGGCATGTGAAGGCCCCTGTTAAGGACACTATGCTGGGTCTGGGGATTGAGCAATGAACAAAACAGACAAAATCCCTGGCCCTTGTGAAGCTTATATTCCAGCAAAGGTGGCCAGACAAGGACCATCTGCCTTGTTCAACTTTTGTGGACATGTCACTAAAGGTGTGGCTGAGTTTAAACCTGAAAAGGGGCCAGGTGCAGTGGCTTATACCTGTAATCCCAGCAGTCTAGGAAGCCAAGGCAGGTGGATCACTTGAGCCAGACCAGCCTGGGCAACATGGTGAAACCCTCTCTCTCCAAAAATATACAAAAGAAAATTAGCTGGGCATGGTGGCATGAGCCCACAGTCTCAGCTACTCAGGAGGCTGAGCGGGGAGGATCTCGAGCCTGGGAGGATTAAACTACAGTGAGCCGAGATGGTGCCACTGCCCTGCAGCACTGCAGCCTACATGACAGAGCAAGACCCTGTCAAAAAAAGAAAAGCTAAGCACGATGTCTCACGCCTGTAATTCCAACACTTTGGGAGGCCAAGGCAGGTGATCACTTGAGCTCAGGAGTTCAAGGTCAGTCTGGGCAACACGGCAAAATCCCATCTCTAACAAAAATTAGCCAGGCATGGTGGTGCATGCCTGTGGTCCCAGCTACTCGGGAGGCTGAGGTGGGAGGGTGGCTGGAGCCTGGAAAGTGGAGCTTGCAGTGAGCCGTGATTGTGCCACTGTCACCCTGAGCAACAGAGCAAGACCCAATCTCAAAAAAAAGCCTGAAAAGGACTTTCGAGGTAGGTGGGATTATCCTCCCTGTACAACAGAGAGCCCTCACGTCACTGGTTAGGAAATAGAAGGACCAGGGTTCAAACCGAGGCCGGATGGGCCCCTGAGCTTGGGCCTCCTCCTTGCTCAGCCTGCCTGGCCTCGCTGGCCCCTCTGCTGTTCCTAGCATGGTTCCTAGCGTGCTCTGTCGTCCAAGCCTTTGAACATGCTGTTCCTTCTGCCTGGAATACTCTTCCTGCAGACAACCTTAGGCTCTCCTTGGTCTCCTTCAAGTCTTTGCTCAAATGCCATTTTCTCTTCTTTTTCTTTTTTTAAGACAGTCTCACTCTGTTGCCCAGGCTACAGAGCAGTGGCACAATCTCGGCTCACTGCAATCGCCACCTCCTGGGTTCAAGTGATTCTCCTGCCTCAGCCTCTCGAGTAGCTGGGACCACAGGCGCGCACCACCACACCCAGCTAATTTTTGTATTTTTAGTAGAGACGAGGTATCACCATGTTGGCCAGGATGGACTCAATCTCCCACCGTGCCTGGCTCAAATGTCATTTTCTTAATAAAGTCTTCCCTGGCACAACTCCACACACACACTCACTCCTATGCACCTGATAGTCTATATGTTCCCTATTTTATTGTCTACCTTTCCTAGAGCATGAGTGCCCTACAGGCAGGGCTTTTCTGTCTTCTGTTCATTGTCGTATCACCAGTCCCTATCATAGGTGCTCAGTAAATATTTGCTGGTAAACTGATGGACACAAGAGACACAGAGCTGAATCCGGCCCGGTCCTTGCCTTGAAGGGCCTGAGTCCGGCCAATGTCTGTCTGAGACAGACGTTGCCATCTGAGTGCAACTCATGTTCTAACGCAGCAGACTCCCTCCAATTCTTGTCCCTTTACCACCTCAGGACACAGCCCTCTCCCAAGACTCAGCCTTTCTCTGACATTCAGACCGCCTGTCTGTGGGCAGAGTGACCCAATCAGCCCCAGGGAAGGTGAGCTGGGAAGGGCTGGGTGAGCGGGACCCACAGTGGCTGACCTGGCACAGCCAGCATGGTCTCAGTTCTGGAGAAGTGCTGGGGGCAGCTGGGGAGGGAGGGGCAAGCGGAGTGCAAGAAATGGAGCCCCAGCTCAAGCCCCAGCCTGCTGATGGCATCAGCTTCCGTCTCCACAGTGCCTGTAAAGGGCTATTCCTCAGGACCCAGGAGTCCCAAATACCAGTCCAAAACCCTACCCCTGACCCACTAAGGGACCTTGAGCAAGTCACCTTCCCTCCCTGAGTCCCAATGTTTTCTCCCCTATAGATTAGAACTGTCTGGGCGCAGTGGTTCACGCCTGTAATCCCAGCACTTTGAGAGGTGGGTGGATCACCTGAGGTCAGGATTTCAAGACCAGCCTGGCCAACATGGTGAAACCCCATCTCTACAAATACAAAAATTAGCCGGGCATGATGGCGGGTGCCTATAATTCCCGCTCCTTGGGATGCTGAGGCGGGAGAATCACTTGAACCCAAGAGGTGGAGGTTGCAGTGCACCAAGATCATTCCAGCTTGGGCGACAGAGTGCAACAAAGCTTTCCAAGGATGAGGACCCCTCTTTAAAATGTTTTTTATTGAAGCATCACAAATAGACATAACACACTCAGTGATTTTTCACAAAGTTCATCAGCATCCTAGCCAAGAAATGAAACATGACTGACTCCCCAGAAGACCCCTTATACCCTTCCCAGTCCCTACCTCCCCAAAAGGTAAAGATGGTCCTGACTGTTAACACTAGATTGCTTCCCCTGTTTTCGGAACCTTGAGGCTCCCTTTGCAAACTCTACGAAATGCTCTTTTGATTTTAGTATCTGTGGGAGCCACCCCTCCAAGATGATCTCACTGGCTGGAGTTCACGCCCTTAATTCCCTCCCACATTGAATCAGAGTAATCTTTGTGACCAATAAAAGTACGGCAGAGGTGACAGCGTATGGCTTCCAAGGCTAAGTCATCAGCAGCAGGTGGCTTCTGCTTGCTCTATTGGATCACGGCTCTTGGGGAGCTGACTGCCCTGCTGTGAGCCGTCCTATGGAGCGTGCCAGGTTAAAACGGCACCAGCGGCAGGCAGGACCATGGCAGCCATGTGAGTGCACCATCTTGGAAGCAGATCCTCCAGCCCCAGTCAAGCCTTCAGATGGCTGCAGTTTCTACCAACATATGACTGTAACGTCACAGGAGATCCTGAGCCAGAGCCGCTGGCCAAGCTACTCCTGAATTCCTGACCCATGGAAACTGAGAAATAATGAATATTTATTGTTGTTTTAAGTGACTATGTTTTGGGATAATTCGCCTCACAGTAATAGTAAAGTAATACAGGATTCATTGATTGAGCAAACACTCAATGAGCCAAACCCCTTAGGCATTCTGTCAGCCTTTAAAGGAATTCATTTTTAAAATTATCTTCATGGTATCAACTCACACTTTCATTTTGGTCCTTTTGACAAAGACTCGGTTCAGGCTAAGGACTGGCAAGAACTTCAAGGTCCCTGCAGGATCTGAGGCCCGAAGTTTGGGCCAGAGTGTGGAACTGATGTTGACTCAGTTGACCTCTAAGGCTCTTTTCATACAAAAATCCCCGAATCAGAGACTTTCAGGGGCCTGCCTACCAGTCCCCGCCTCCTTCCATGTGGCTGGGCAATAGAACGTGATAGTGAGGAACCCGGGCTCTGGCGTCAAGCAGGTCTGCGTTTGAAGCCCGGCTCCTCCTCTTCCAAATCCATGTGACCTCCTCAGACAAGTAGCTATACTTCCCTGAATCTCAGTTTCCTCATCAGAAAAACTGGAGAATGGACGCCTGGCTCCTGGGCTGTCATCTGAAGAGGAAATAACACATATCTTGTGCTTGTGATGAGGCAGCTGTGATGATCATCAGACCACAGGCTGGCTGGGTGCTCTCGGGGGTGTGGGGGGACTGTTCTCCTCTCACCCAGCCTGCCTCGAGGGGAGCCCCACCCCTCCCCCATGAGTTTGAAGGGCCAGGTGAGCATATGGCCACATGGCAAGACTTGGATGGAGTGGGGCCGTCTTCCTCTCCCTCGTTAGCGTCGCCCGGGGCCTTGCTCTCTCCTTAGCAAAGGCCTGGATGACGAAGGCCACAGCCTATTAATTGCGGTGACAGTGATAAAGGAAGAGGGGGAGGCTGCTATTTGTCTTGCCCGTAACCTCTCGCATCATTCCAAGATGAATGAAAACTCATTTTCTGCTTTGATTCAGTCTAATTTCTCTGGGCCCCCTGGGCCTCATGGGGGGAAGGGACTCACAGCCCCTGTTGAGGAGGAATGGAGGGGAGGAGGAGAAGGGGTCAGAGGTCACAGAGGAGGAAGATGGGCTCCACTAGGGAACCAAGATCTTGGTGGGGGGAGTGATTAGAGCGTTCATTCATTAAGCGAACGGCGGGCCGGGGCTTACACAGGTGCTGGCTGAGTGCATTCACAAACTCATCTGGTGAAGAGGGAATCTGCTACCCACTTCACAGATGAGACGATGGTGGCGACTGGGAGAAAATGGCTGCCACAAGGTCACAGTGAGGGCCGATGCCTGGCTTCAGCAGGGAGGGGAACTGGCCAGGGCCCTTGCTGGCTCTTTCCCAGTCAGTCAGTCGGTCACTCACGCACAGCATGGCGTCCCACCTGGATGAATGACTTTATCAGCACGGAAGTCCCATGGACGGGAAAGGACCATCCAGGTAGGGAAGCTGCCAGCCTACCTGTCCTTTCTCCCTCAGGGGATGGGGGAAGGAGAGGGGCGAGGGGATGGGGAATGGAGCATTGTGTCCATCAAGGAGAAAGACTGGCCAAGAAGGGGCTTGTTGGAATCACCATTTTCTCTGCTGCAAGATGGAGCCAGCAGTCCCTGCCCCCCAGGACCACAGTGTGGCTGGAGAGGGGGTGACGGGCATGTGTGTGAGGGTGCTTCACCCCCACTACTTCCTCTCTGTCAAAAAGGAGAGACAAAGCAGTCATCCCAGATATTTGACCTGCTTTGTCCTAGGTTAACCATTTCCGGGGGTCCATCTGCCCCTGAGTCCCTGCACCTGCGTCCTGATCTATCACCTGGGTCCCCTTTGATGGTCCCGAGGTCTCCTTACCACCTCAGGACACAGCCCTCTCCCGAGACTCAGCCTTTCTCTGACACCCAGGACATCAGTCTGTGGGCAGAGAGTGCCCTGATCGGCCCCAGGGAGGGCAAGCTGGGAGGGGCAAGATGAGCAGGACCCACAGTAGCTGACCTGGCACAGCCAGCGCAGTCTCAGTTCTGGAGCAGCCCCAGGGGAGCTGAGGAGAGGAGGAGCAAGAGACTCGGAGACCCAGAGAGTGGGAGGGGCCTGGGTCTGTGACTTTCCTGAGAAGGTGGCCTAGCAGCCCCAGGGGAGCTGCAGGGACTGTGAAGACAGTGGGGAGACCCCAGGCCAGCTGCCGGCTCATAGGAGAAACTCGGCTCACTGTGTCCAACAAGCGTCACACAACATCCTCCCAAGGCTTTAGGTCAGAGGTGGAGGCGCTGCAACTGGGAGTTATTTTCTGATGGTGCAATGCAGGAGGCGGCGTGGGCTCTGAAGCCCGGCAGCCTGAAGTGAGCCACAGCTCTGCTCTGTGACCTTGGGTAAGTTGCTTTGCCTTTCTGGACTTCACTTTCTCTATCTGTAAAATAATCTTCCTCATATGGTTATCAGTTCACTTACATAAAGCACGGAGAGCATGTGTCTAAGTGGGTTGGTACTGGCCTGAGCCTGGGTTGTGCTCTGAGGGGCTGCAGCCAGGCTAGGAAGGGCTGGTCGAGGTGTGCGTGAGAAGTGAGACAGCTGACTTGTGTCCCCCTCACCCCCCACCAAACTATGCCATCCTCCCATCTGCCCCAGATCTGAATTGCAAATGACCTTCCTTTCCCCACCACTCCAGCTGGAGACAGCTGAGTCCAGAGAAGATGTGTCCCTCCCCCTGTATGGCGCCCTAGCCTTGCTCTGTCTCAAAGGGTCTGCAGGCGGAGCCCTCAGACCACGGCCCCTTTCCAGGATCCTGAGAGAGGAAGCAAGGCCCAGTTAGAGCCACCTAGCCTGGCATTCAAGGCCTTCACAGCCTGGCCCCACCTTCTCTCTCTGCTCCTGCGGGAAACCTGCTCCACCTCCATCCCCATCCCCACCTCCCACCCATCTCCATAGGCTCAGCCTAAGTCCTATGCTAATGAAGGGAAGGTAGACCACCTTTGTTGAGTGCTTACAGAAACAGCACTTACGGGTGCCAGGCTCTGGGGGCTGTATTATAAGCATCAGCTTGGATACACCTCCTACAACCCGTGAGGTATGCACTGTCGAGAATCCCATTCTACAGATAGAGGGACTGAGACTCAGAGAGGTTACATCCCTCTAGCAGGTGGCAGAGCAGGGACACACAACCACATCTTGCTCCCTCCAGAGCCCAGCTCTTAACCATTCCTCTGTCCATCCATGAAGCAGACCCTGCATAAAATAGATAGGAGAAATGAAGTCAGGGAGCCAGGACCTGTAATGAAGGAATAAAAGTGCTTCTAGAGGTAGTCACTCATTCACTGATTTGATATTTACCAAGCATCTACTAGATGCTGGGCATTCAGAGATCATTATAATAACGAGAATAACATCAATGGTAATAACATTCGTGATAGTGGTAACGCAAAAACTATTGCTGACATCTTCTGAGCTCCTGCGATGTGTTTGGCCCTGTGCTAGGTCTTCTGTCTGCAGAACTCTAATCCCTACAGCAGTCCTGCAAGGCAGTTTTATGATTATTGTCGCCACTCTGTAGATGAGTCCACTGAGGCCCAGAGAGCCTGTGTCTAAAGTCACTTCGATTTCGAGCATCTGAGCGAGGATTTGAATCCCAGCCTGGCTTTGAATAACAACAACAACAACACTCAGGAGACTGCCTAGCATTTATTGAGTACTTTCTCTGTGCCATACAGTCCGCTAAGCCCTCAAAATGATCACGTAAGCCAGGTGTCATTATCATCTCCATCTTAGTGATGAGGAAACTGCGGCTTGGAAGTCAAGTAAACTGCTCAAGGTAATGGACTGAGTGCATAGCACAGCCAGGATCTGGAGCCAGGTCCACCAACCTGTGTGCCTCTGTTTCCCCACAGTACCCCTCAAGGAGAGGGCTGTCTAGAGGAAGCTGGTGGCTCTTGAATCAGCATGTGGAAGAAGTGACCCAGCAATCTGGAGCACCCATTTTGGACAGCTGTGTATGTGACAAAGACACCTTTTAGGACAAGCCACTGAAATGCGGGGGTTTACTTATTACAGCAGCCAGGCTTACTTAAAGAACAATATATTCACTCCTGGTCCATACTTTTTTTTTTTTTGAGACAGAGTCTTTCTCTATTGCCTAGGATGAAATGCAGTGACGTTCTTGGCTCACTACAATCTCTGTGTTCTGGGTTCAAGCAATTCTTATACCTCAGCCTCCCGAGTTGCTGGGACTAATAGTCATGCATCATCACACCCAGCTGGGGTTTCGCCATGTTGGCCAGGCTGGTCTCAAACTCCTGACCTCAGGTGATCTGCCCACCTCAGCCTCCCAAAGTGCTGGGATTACAGGCGTGAGCCACTGCCCCCGGCCCTGGTTCAAACTTCTCAGTGGTTTCCTCCATCTGAAGAATAAAGCCCGAACTCCTGGCCATGGGCTATAAGACGTTTCACAAGCTGGGTTCCACCACCTTTCCAGTCCCACCTCCCACCCCGACCTTTAAAACTGTGTTCCATCACAGAGCTGCTCTATTCCCTGAGAGCGTGGTCTTCACACCTGTGGGTGTTTACACGTGCTGACCCACAGTCTCAAACACTATCCTGCTCTTCTCTTTAGAAAATGTTTATTCACCTTTCAAGACCCATTTTCCATATGACCTCCTCACTGAAATCTTCCCTTTCTGTAGCAGAGGACGTTGCACCCACAGAAACCTCCACAGACGTGATTATCAGAGTGCATTGTAATTATTTGTTCCTATATCTAATTCTCTGACCAGACTGTGGACTCCTGCAGGACTGGACTTGTGCCCCATCGGTTTGTTTTTTTTTTTTTAAATCACCTGTGCATTCCAAAGTGGTCACAGCATAGAAGGTGCTCAGCAAAAACATAGATGTATGGATAATCTGGTAAACAACCAGAAAGTCTAAAGTGTATGCGCCAAGTTCTGCAGGGCTTAGCCTCAGGCATAACTTCCTCCACGGAGATGAAACTGGAAAGTCTGTTTCCTGCCCTTCAAAGACAAAGTGAGTCCTGGCGTGGGGGGCTCACGCCTGTAATCCCAACACTTTGGGAGGCCAAAATAGGTAGATCACCTGAGGCCAGGAGTTCAAGAGCAGCCTGGCCAACATGGTGAAACTCTGTTTCTACTTTTAAAAAATATAAAAATTAGCCAGGCATGGTGGTGCATACCTGTAATCCCAGTTACTTGGGAGGCTTAGTCACAAGAATCTCTTGAACCGAGGAAGGGGAAGTTGCAGTGAGCCAAGATTGTGCCACTGCACTACAGCCTGGGTGACAGAGCAAGATTTTGTCTCAAAACAAAAACAAAGTAATACAAGCCCAGGGCCCCAGAGGGAGAAGGAATTCTGTGTCCTCTCTTGTCTAAAGTCCCTGAAAATTCCTCCCATGGCCTGAACCCAG
This sequence comes from Sapajus apella, assembly GCF_009761245.1. NCBI lineage: Eukaryota > Metazoa > Chordata > Mammalia > Primates > Cebidae > Sapajus > Sapajus apella. The sequence goes on from NW_022436952.1 coordinate 30,893,714, forward strand.
ATGACCTCTGAGGGCTCATTCTTGAGACAGGGGAAAGTACTGAGGAGAAATGACAGATTCTAGACTTAAGCTGACTCATTCACCTGCTTCAAGTCCTACTGGGAACAGAAGGCCTGGCCTGAGCCTCCTCCTGGATAATCATGGGCTGTCTTCAGGGTAAAACAGGCCGGGGTTCAAATCCTGATCCTGCCATTACTCAAGGGACTTGAATATGTTGATCATATCCCTGTTTGTAAAATAGGAAAATATCACTCACATGGTTTTTGTGAAGACCTACAACATTTCTTATTGGTTAGGTCTGATATTTTCTAACCTGAGGATGGGTGTCCCAGCCAGGACCTGGGAACCAGGGCGTCACAGCCCCAGGACAACCTCTCCTCCTCCCTCCTACCACCACCTCCACCCCTGCTGAGACCCTCCGTCTTCCCAAGAGTCTCAGCAGCTTCCGCAATGAGTTTGTGCTGGATTTTTTTTTCTTTCACCAAGTTGTGAGTGGGGACACAGCTGAGACCCTTGGGGTTTCAAGTAAAGAGAGAGTCTGAGACTTGGAGAGATAGGGAAGGGAGGGGATGACCAAGAAAGAAAGGAAGCGGAGCTGGCCAGGCAGGGTGGCTCACGCCTGTAATCCAGGAACTTTGGCAGGCCAAGGAGGGCAGACTGCTTGAGCCCAGGACTTTGAGACCAGCCTGGGCAATATGGTGAAACCCCGTCTGGCCAAAAAGCACAGAAATTTAGCCGGTCATGGTGGCACACACCTGTAATCCCAGCTACTCTCAGCTGAGGGGAGAGGATTGCTTGAGCCCAGGAGGTTGAGGCTACAGTGAGTTGTGATCATGTCACTGCACTCTAGCCTGGGCGACAGAGCAAGACCCTGTCTCAAGAAAACAACAACAAAAACCAGAACCAAAGACCAAGACACTCAGGAACACAACAGAGACTGAAAGACGAAGACAAAACGGAGAAAGAGCAAGCAGGAGAGAAGCGGAAGTGGAAAGGTGCAGCACGGAGGAAGTGGGTCGGTCAGAGGGGAAGCGGAAGGGGCCGCTGACCAGCCGGGCAACGTCCAAAGTGAACGTCCCTGGGCCTCCGGCTGAGCACAGCTTTCGGCCTCAGAGCGTTCTGCTGCTGGGAAAGCAAAGCCTCTTCTCCCACATTCGAAGGAATTTGATATTCAATCAATGAAGATTAACTCGCCCAAGGTAAGGGGGTTTTTTACATCTGTAAGGAAGTCAAAGACGATTATGCAGATGAGAAAATTACCCCGAGATGAGGAGTGCCTCATATATGATAATTATGTGAAGGGTAGACTCCCATGCTGATTAGCATATCTCCAAGACCAGACCCAGATGGAGGAGGCAGGAGGAGCAGAGGTCACTAGGAATCCCCCTCAGAGCAGTGGGTCGGAGATGTTCCAGCCCCTGATGGTCCTCTCTGGAGAAGAGGACGCGTCACCACGGAAGTAAATCCTAACGGGAGCCTTGATCCCACAGTGTCCATCGAAGCCGACTGGGCCACAGCAGGGCCACTCGAGCTTTCATATGAGCATGAAGCCGCTGGAGATCCTCCTCGGATGGACACAGGCTCTGATCTGGGGGGTCTGGGTGAGGTTCTGCCCTTTTTTTTTCTGAGACAGAGTTTCGCTCTTGTTGCCCCAGCTGAGTGCAATGGCGTAATCTCAGCTCACTACAACCTCTGCCTCCTGCGTTCAAGTGATTCTTGTGCCTCAGCCTTTCAAATAGCTGGAATTACAGGTGCTCGCCACCACGCTTGGCTAATTTTTGTATTTCTAGTAGAGACAGAGTTTCACTGTGTTGGCCAGGCTAGTCTTGAACTCCTGACCTCAGGTCATCCTCCCACCTTGGCCTCCCAAAGTATGGGGATTACGGGCGTGAGCCACTGTGCCCGGCATTTTTTTTTTTTTTTTTTTTGAGAAGTTCTCACTGTTGCCCAGGCTGGAGTGCAGTGGTGCAATCTCAGCTTACTGCAGCCCTGACCTCCTGGGCTCAGGTGATCCCCCCATTCCACCCTCCCAAGTATTATAGCTGGGACCACAGGCACACACACCACTGTGTCTGGCTAAATTTTTGTAACTTTTGGAAAGACAGGGTTTTTCCATGTTGGCCAGACTGGTCTCTAACTCCTGGGCTCAAGTGATCCACCCACCTCGGCCTCCCAAACTACTGGGATTACAGGTGAGAGCCACCGTGCCTGGCCAGGTTCTGGATTTCTAAGAAGCTCCAGCTGATGCCAATGCTGCCAGTCCCCCCGGCCATAGCAGCTCTGTGGTTCTCAGCCCTGGTTGCACCCTAGTCAGCTGGGGAACATAAAATGTGGATTAATGCCTGGGGCTCACCCCAGACCAACTCAATTAGAACCTTTGCAAGAAGAGCCTGAACACTGGAATTAAAAAAAACAAAAACAAAAAAACAAACAAACAAAAAAAACACCACTCAATGATTCTAATGCACAGCCAGGATTGAGAACCCCTGACCTGAATCCTGCCTGGAACCCTAAGAAGTCCATGAATCTATTCCAAGTCTCCAGGGACACCCAGGCCCCAAGACCCTCAAAAGCCAGAGGCCTGGGCTGGGGCCAGGGCAGTGGCTATGGAAGAGGCAGGGAAGAGCAGAAAATGGGTAACCCAGCATGGGAATGGGCTGAAGATACCTCACTAGATGTGCTGGGGAGCCTTGAACCACAAAAACCAGCTCTGGCGTATGAAATACCTGCTGTGGACTAAGCCCTGCACATGTGTTCTCTCCGACTCTTAAATGGAGTTATTTTTATCCCCATTTGACAGATGAGGAAGTTAGGCTCAAAGAGGCAAAGTGATTTCCCCCAAGGTTGTAGAGTTGGGATTTGAATCCAGCTGGGTCTGACCCCCCCAAACTCAAGCCATTGCCTCCTACCCACTGGGGAGTGGCCCTGGGGTTAAGCTTCTCCAGGGAAGTGAGTGGCTGGCCCTGGACCCTAAGGCCTGACTGAGCTAGGGGGTCCCTCCTGGCTGCTATGCCAGAGGAAGGCCAGCCTCAGGTGATGGAGGGGAGTGAGCAAGGACTTGGAAGTCAAATAGCCCTGGGTTGAAATCCTGGCTCTTCTGAGCTGTGTAACCTCAAACAAGTCATGAACCTCTCTGAGCATCTGACAGGCTCCTCCTTGGCCAATAGGGATGAGAGGACCAACCTCACAGGGTTGCTGAAAGAAGGGGATGAGGTGTCTCATGTGTGTGCCATGGAGCGTGGGCAGGATTTTCCTCTTTTGAGGGAATGAAGGTTGGCCACGCCAAGGCTCACAGGCTCTAGGACTCATCAGAGCCCATCTCTTCGGGGCTTTGGCAGGGCTGCCACGGGCTCCTCCTCTCCTCTGGTGCGACGCCAACAGTAACCTAGTGCTTTCCAAATGATGCGCCGTGCCTGGGCCCAAGCCTGTGTGAGTCTGGTCTTTGCTCATCACCACTATCCCACCACACAGACAGCAGCGGGTCTGGTCCCTCTGCCTGGGAGACCTTGGGGTGCAGGCCCCAGCCCTCTCCCATAGCAGATGCCCCATTATCTATTGGTGGGCAGGGGTGGGGAGCTCTACAAAGAGAGGCAGTGGGCTGGAACCTTCCAGCACTAGCCAGCCTTCCTGTCCTCTCCCAGGAATTCCCCTCCGAGAACCATCCTGTGTCGGTGGCAGCTGAGTGTGCAGCTCTTGTCCACTCATCAAAGTGTGCACTCGGCCCAGGAGCTTCTTTAGTTAATTGCTGTGAAAGCACCCTGTGTGTTGTCAGGGAGGAACTGGCCTTCTGAGGGCCTGTCTCTAGCTCTGTAAAACGGGGACAGTCATGGGTGCTCAGTGAAGGTACAAGCCCTTCCCCCTCTGAACACACAACACCGCCTCATCACCAACCCCACCCCAGGACCCTTTTGGCTACCATTCACTCAAACAAACAGAAACCAGGGGCTGGGCTATACTGGCTGAGAGGTCGGGGGCGCCCCAGTCCTCACCTGCATTTCCATTTCCATATAGTTCCCCAGGATCTCTTCCTCCCAGCCAGGCCAGTGGAGGATGAGGATGAAGGGAGAAAGAAGGGAAAAGAAAAGGGGGCTGCAGGGGTGGAAGCTGGGAGCCGCACCCGTGTCCCCAGGTCTCTGTGAATGCGTTCCTCTGTTTTACGGATCTGTGACTCTGCCTCATCCCCGTCTCTCTGCCGTCCCCCATGGATGTGCTGATGTATTTGTTGGGCATCTGGGCCTGTGTAGAAGCGTATCCCTCTAACTTGGCGCCTGTGCATGCTGTAGCTGTGTGTGTCTCCTGCTCTGCGTGCGTGTGGGTGTGTGCACCCCGTCTCTGCATGGATCTCTGTATGGGTCTGAATGTGTGTGTGTGAAGCCGGGGATTTTGTCTGTGTACATGTGCATCTGGACTGGAGTCTGTCGAGGTGTGTATGTTTGAATGTGTGTATGTCAGCATCTACGGGTGTATCTGAGTGTGTCTGCATGGGTGCACATGCATGGTGTATGCAGATCTGAGTGTGTCTAGGTGAGTGTGTATTAGTGTGGAGGGGTGAGTGTCTGGGAGGGGATGAGTCAGCAGTGTGTCTGTGTATCTGTATACACCTGTGTGGGTGTGCGACAGTGTGTGTTGGTGTCTAGGTGTATCAGCATCTGGAAGGGTGGGGTTATCAGCATGGAGGGTGAGTGTGTGCATGACTGTGTATCTTCTCAGTACATGGGATGTAGGGTGTGTGTGTGGGTGTGTCTGGGAGGAGTGTACTGGTGCAGGGGGATGTGAGACTGGTGAGTGTATAGTAGTGTGCTAGGTATGAGTACGTGTGTGTCTGTATGGTGTGGGTATGTGTGGAGTATGTGTGTGTCTCTGTGTGGGTCTGAATGGGCGTGTTTCAGCGTGTGAGGAGTGTGCGTATCTGTGCACGAATCACTGTGAGTGTGTCTATCAGTATCTTAAAGCAGGGCTGATCTGTGTCTGCAGGGTGTAGGGGAGTGTGTGGCTGTGTCTATGTGTGTGTCTCTGTCTGTGTCTCTGTGTAAGTCTGCACTTCTCCGGCTTGGCTGGGCCCCGGCACTGTAAATCCATCAACTCTGCATGATTTTGTCAATTCTGACAGCTAACTTCAACATGACGACAAATCTGGCCCCAGAGGATATTAAGCAAAGACACATGAGCCTATAATTTTCTGCTTCCACGTGTGAGATGCTATAATAATCAAAAGAAAATGAGTTTCTAACTACCCCAGCTCTTTGTGCTGTTGCCTTCATGCCGGCTGCACTAATTGAATCACCCGACACCACTGTATCAATGGTAACTTGGGTATTGGGGAGTAATCAGGCGTGTGGGGGGGACCAGCTTGGAGAGGTGCGGGGGCTTTTGTGAAGGTCCATCTGCCTCATGCACCAAAGCCGCCAGCCATCCGCCCGCATTTGGCTGGACAAGGGAGTGACTGAAGGGCAGCCCCTCACCCAGGGAAAGGCCTGGGAGGGGATGCCTGGGGGTTGGGGCACCTGTACCCAGATGCTGCAGCTCAGGCCCCTTGGTCCCGGAAGGAGAATTGTACAAAACTAATCAAGCTCCAGGCTTTAGAGATCGGCCTACCTGGGCTCAACCCTGGCTGATGGTCTGTATGTCACGTGATTTCTGGGGCTTGGTGTCCTCATGTAGTAAGTGGAGCATCTCATCTAACTCACAGGGGCATAAACACAGATTAAGCACCCTCAGGTGCCTTGTGGAGAGGAGGCACTTGGAAGTTGTCATTATTTTTACTGTTACTGAGTGTTGACAGTGCTTTCCCATGCTTTATCTGTTTGCCTCTTCATAGTGTGAGATAAGGCTCATTATCCCATTTTATTTCTGAAGAAACAGAGGCTCAGAGAAATTAAGTAACTTGGCCACTTGGGAGAAACACATCTCTCTCTACATACAATTGCAGGGGCTCGATCAGGATATATGTGTGTTTTCAAAGGAGGAGGAACTGTCCCTTATGACTTCTAGAAGTCCCCCCAGCAGTTCTGTGACTCACTAAAAGTCACAATCACTCACCCTGAGATAGCAGTTGCCATGGAGGCACTTAACTGTGTATTAACTCATGTAACCTACACAATGAGTATATGAGGTAGAAACACAATTATCCCTGTTTTATAGATGAGAAGACTAAAGCACAGAGAGTCTAAGTAACTCTCCCAGGGTCACATGGTTCGTAGGTGGTGGAATTGGGCTTCAACCCTGGGAAGTCAGTCATAACAGTCTTCATTTTGATCCATCATTTCTCCTTCCTCTTAAAAACCCAGTTGTGCCCCACACCCACTTTTGCCCCTCGAAGTCTTCTAAACCGAATCCGGCATTTGTCTCTAAGAGCTGTCCTCTCTGTCCCTAAGGGATCATTCCTCCTGAAGTCAGGCTGCAGAGTGGAATGGAAATCCCTCCATCCCCAACCTCACTGTGCACCTCTACCCACATCAAGGCAGGAAATTACCCCATGTGGCTCTCCAGCTCATGCCTTCCACTCTAGCTCACCACTTGCAACCAAATAGCAAGGGTTCGCCAAGCAGCTGTTTATGTTCCTAGACCTGGGTGGAGAACTGAGGGCTTCAGAGAGGAAATTAGTATAACTCCATGCTTTTGTACAACAAAGCTTGAAGCAGTAGAAAGGGCACAGGCTTTGGAGACAGGCAGATCTGGGCTCTGATTTTGGCACTGCCAACTGACTAGCTGGGGTCCCTTGGCCTTGTGGCTGAACATCTCTGTGGCTCAATTTTCTCAACTATAAAATGGAGACATTTTCCCCCCTTAGATCAGAAAAAGGCAAATGTGTCTGCTGTTATCACTCCTATTTCACACTGCCCTGGAGATCCTGGCCAGTGCAATAAGACAAGAAAAAGAAATAAAAGACACACAGATTGGAAAGGAAAAATAGAAACCATCTTTATTCACAGACAACATGATTGTCTTCATGGAAAACTCTAATAATCAACCCAAAAAACCCCAAAAACTAGAACTATTAAATTTAGCAAAATTTCATAATAGGTCAATATACAAGAATCAATTGTATCTCTACATGCTAACAATAAACAATTGGAAGTTGACATAAAAGAACATTAATCCTACCTCAGATTCCTAGAAGGAGTCAAAGGAAGTAATATTTATCTACAAGTATTTAGCTGTGTGCTTCTTGATAAGCTTTCTTGAGAGGGGAAGAAAGAAAGGCTGAACGAGAATCACTTCCAACACCCATCCCCTCCTGTCTGCACCAAAACCACAGAGAGGGAGTATTTCTGATGCATCCTCAGTGGTTGTGTCTATTACAAATCTTAGGGCTTTATCCGCAATTTGGGAGAGACGGGACCTGGGGAGATGACTCATCAAAATCCGGGGCTCCGGGCGGAACATGTTGTCATGAACGCATGAACGTCATCCATTGTGGTGGTCTGCCCAGAGAGGGAACAGAGAGCCACAGCCTGTATGCACTCCTCCTCCTGTCCCTCCACCTGCTTTTTTGTCTCATCTTTATATTATTCTGCATACTTACTGAGCTGGGCCCAAAATGTACAATGCAACCTGAACAAATCTTAGACCAGTTGAAGCCTGGGTCACATCCCAAAGAAACTCTGATAGTCTCCAAAAGCACTGATTAGCATTGAAGGCTTTGCAAAATTCTTGAACAAGCGGCAAGGTGGGGAGAGAAACTCTGTCATACAACAGACAGCAAAACTCTCTCCAGATCCTCTGAAGGCCTGTCTTTCCCCAAAGTGTCATAGGTCATACACTCCTCTACCCCTTTTTTCCTTTTTCCTTTGTCTCTCCTAAAACTCCAGCTCTGCTCTCTCTTGCCTTTACCTCTCTGACTGGATCAATTCTATTCTGCTCCAGGTTTGCTGCTAACTTTATGCTCTTTCTTCAGTGAAGCATCTTCCACTTTGTATCTCTATCTGTCACCTTGATCAGCTTGGATGTGGGAACGTGGCAAAAGAAAGGCTGTAAATATTCACATCTTAGTATTTTGGTTCCTGCCTCATCAGAAGCCTTAAAGTGCCTCATAGCCTTGTAGCAGTAGGACAAGTATAGATGGCTATACCACATCACAGTGACATTCTCTTCGAGGCTGGTCTGAAGCACTATAGATGCAAAGGGGAGATTCAATTCCTTCAACAGGCAGGCATCAGGAGGAGGTGACATTGAACTGGCGCTTGAAGGATGAGTAGGCATTCCCCTGGTGGGGGAAAGGGATGAGGAGGGAACAGATAGACTTCACTTCCTCACTTTGCATCCAGTATCATCTTCTTCTTCTCCCTCTCCTCCTCCTCTTCTTCCCTCCTTCCTCCTTCCTCTTCCTCTTATTTCTTCCTCTTCCTCTTCCTCTCCTTCTTTCTCCTTTCTCCTCCTCCTCCTCCTTCTCCTTGTCCTTCTCCTTCTCCTTGTCCTTCTCCTTCTCCTTCTTCTGCTTCTCCTTCTCCTTCTTCTCCTTCTCCTTCTCCTTCTTCTTCCTTTCTTCTTCACAGAGTTTTGCTCTTGTTGCCCAGGTTGGAGTGCAATGGTGCAATCTTGGCTCACCACAACCTCTACCTCCCGGGTTCAAACAATTCTCCTGCCTCAGCCTCCCAAGTAGCTAGGATTATAGACATGTGCCACCACATCTGGCTAATTTTGTATTTTTAGTAGAGATGAGGTTTCTCTATGTTGGCCAGGCTGGTCTCGAACTCCTGACCTCAGACGATCCACCCCACCCGCCTCACCCTCCCAAAGTGCTAGGATTACAGACATGAGCCACTTCACCCAGCCCAGTATCTTCTTTACTACCTACCCTCCCACCAATAGTCTTGTGAGGTGGATGTACATGAATATTCCCATTTTACTGAATTGGAAGCTGAGGTCCAAGAGGAAATGAACTTGTCAAGGTCACCCAGAGAATAGTTGAAGCTGGCAAGACATGAATTCTGGACTCTGTGGCTTCAAAGTCCTTTTGGTGGGTAGGTGGAGGGAGAGGAGCAAGAACTAGCCCCTGTGGTGGGAGGGGTGGGGATGGAGTGAGGAGGCTCTGGCCACCAGGACATATGGGTGAGACCAGTGAGGTGCAGTCAGTGTGTACAGCATGTCACCATTTGTGGCAGAGGTGGGAAAGAGTATACATATTTGCTTATTTTTGGATAAAAGTTCTCTGGAAGGACACCCAAGAATCTGGGGACACTGGTTCCCCTTGGGATAGAAACTGGGAGTTGAAAGGGAGAACCAGGACACTGGGGTAGATGTGGAGGGAAACATTCCGCCCTCTCTTTTATGCTTTTTGAAATTTGTTGTTGTTGTTTTGAGATGGAGTCTTGCTCTGTTGCCCAGGCTGGGGTGCCGTGGCTCCATCTCAGTTTGCTTCAACCTCTGCCTCCTGGGTTCAAACAATTCTCCTGCCTCAATCTCCCGAGAAGCTGAGATTACAGGTGCCTGCCACCCCGCCCAGCTAATTTTTGTATTTTTAGTAGAGATGGGGATTCATCATGTTGGCCAAGCTGGTCTCGAACTCCTGACCTCAGGTGATCTGCCCCCCTCAGCCTCCCAAAGTGCGGGGATTACAGGCGTAAGCCACCACACCCAGCCTGTTTGTTTGTTTGTTTTTGAGACTGAGTCTCACTCTGTTGCCGAGGTTGGAGTGCAGTGGTGCAATCTTGGCTCACCGCAACTTCTGCCGCCTGGGTTCAAGCAATTCTCCTGCCTCAGCCTCCTGAGTAGCCAGGATTACAGGGATGTGCCACCACGCCTGGCTAATTTTGTATTTTTAGTAGAGATCACTTGAACTCTGCCTCCAGAGTTCAAGCGATTCTCCTGCCTCAGCCTCCTGAATAGCTGAGATTGCAGGCATGTGCCACCATGCCCAGCTAATTTTTTTGTATTTTTAGTAGAGGTGGAGTTTCACCATGTTGGCCAGGCTGGTCTTGAACTCTTGACTTCAAATGATTCACCCACCTCAGCCTGCCAAAGTTCTGGGATTACAGGTGTGAGCCACCTCGCCTGACCACTTTTTGAAATTTGAATCAAGTGAATGTCCTACTTATTAAAAAAAAAAAAAAACTGAATTGTTCTTAGAGTACATTTTAAAATAAACATTACACAGTCACATTAAAATCCAAACTCAAACAAACAGTCCCTGGCTGCTGACCATGCACTTGAGGGTCACCTGGGGTCTTGGCTGTAGCCCCCGCTGGGGCCTGGCTCTGCTGCAGAAGGGATGTGTGTGGGGTCTAAGTCAGTGGCAGGGCCCTCGGCTGGCTGCCACCACGGCTGCTCCCCTCCAGTCTGATGGGTGAGGAGCTGTCAGACAGAGGAGGGGGGTGCTGCAGGAGACACGTCCGAGATGGGACAGGACATTTGGGCAGTTGGGGCCGATTTGTTGCCATTTTCACGGGCAGACTTGTGAATTAAGTGGCATGAAATTGAGCACAGACCAGGTTCCCCCCTAGAGACAGGGCAGCCCCCGCCCAGGAGGGGAGAAAGCAAGGGGGTGGGAGTGGGAGGGGTGGCCTCGCTCCACGCTCAGCTGCTTCTGGGTGCAGATGGAGAGAGAATGGAAGGGGGCTGGGCTCAGCTCCTCCTCCCTGGCCCCTCCTCACCCTCAGCTCTCCTCCAACAAGCAGAGGGTCTGCCTGACCCCAGCGATGGGCTGAGCCTGGACTGGCTCCCTTGTGCCCAAGCACCCCTGGGAGTCGAGGCTGTGGTGGCAGCCCAACCAGACACCCATTCAGGGGGCCCCTCCGCACATCTCTGCTTATCTCAGCGCATCTCTGCTGCCATTTTTGCTCAGTATGAGGAATGAGACATAAAGGGAGGCAGAGCCTGCCACTGCTTCCCTGGGTGGATAGAGAAGCTTTTGTGCCAGGAAGAGTTGGAGGTGGCAAAGCATCCAGTGAGAGGGATGAGGCTCGTGGGTCCCGCCTTGGGTTCTAACTGGGTGGCTTTGAGTCAGTTCCTTATCCTTTCCTCAGCCTCCATCTCCTTATCTGTAATAATAATGACAGCAACCCTCGGCCTGGCGCTGTTCTAAGTGGCTTGTGTACTCTGCAGCAATTCATTCCATCGTGATAATACCTTATCAGGTAGCACTGTTGTCAGTTACACCCCCATTTTACAGATGAGAAAACAGATCATCCGGCCAGTAAGTGGTGAAAATGCGATTTTTGTTTAACACGCTGTCACCTCGGGGAGTCAAGGGGAAGATTACATGAGATCATGAACATGTATAGTTTACCCATGGTGTGTGTGTGACGAATGTGGGCTGCTGTTATCACTGATCCGCTTGCCCTGTGGCAGGGGACAGGGAGCTCAAGGGCAAAATCTTTCCAGATCATCTAGTTTCCATTTCATGGACTTGACAGATGGAAGACAAAGACCAGGGAAGAGAAGTGACTTGCACAAGGTCACTTGAGCTGGACTAGGACTAGACCGGTTAGTGACCCGAGTCCTTGCTCTCCAGGCCCATGAGGACATCTTGGGGCTCTACCAGTGGGTGAGTGCCTACTTTACTTGCCCATGAGAAGAGGCATAGCCTGGAATTTCAATTCTCCTGGGCACAGCAGGCTCTAAGTTCTTCCTCCCAGGCAGGAGTGAGACCTAGCCCCATCCTGGGTGGGGATGAGGAGAGAAGACTGCCTTGGTCTGCCAGCCTGGGTGGGGTTGGGGAGAAGACTGCCCTGGTCTGCCAACCTGGGCACCTCCTGCTGGGCAGAGCTTTGCCCCACAATTAAGAAGGATGTGTTTGCTTCAGCGCCAGGCCCCACAAGCCCGTGAAAGCCATGAGGAGCTCTGCAGGTGGCCGGGGGAGGACAGGCCCCATGGTGCTTAATAGGACCTAATCTCCGCCAGTGTTGTCGGAAATGAAAATGAAAAACAGCCGCGATTTTGTGATTTAAAAATTAGCATGTGTGCCTACATCATAAGCCCCTGGCCTGCATTACCATACAGATTTATCCCCGGCCCAGCACGCGGCCAAAATATGTAATTACACACAGGCTCCGGGTAGAAAAGTCGCTCTCCTTGTTGCTATCTATATAACATGGATTTTAAAAAATGAGAGCTAGGTCTGAAATTTTGTGAGCAACTTACTTCACAAGGTATGCTGCCCATGGCATTGGGGGAGAGGGAAGTTCTCACCCCCTCAGCGGTATGTGGGAGGGGCGTGCATGGATATGCCGAGTTCAGAACCATCTCCCCAGACTGGGGGAAGAGAACAAGGAAGGGAAAGCCTTGTCATTAAGTGCAATGCTCTCTATGCCTGGGTCCCACTCAGCGTTCTCATTTACATCATCTCCTCCAACCTGCACAGGAAATCTGAAAAGTAGGTATCCTTGTCTCCACTTGAAAGATGAAGACATTTTGGGAAGCTGAAATGGGTGGATCACTTGAGGCTGCGAGTTCGAGACCAGGCTGGCCAACATGGCAAAGCCCTGTCTCTGCTAAGGATACAGAAATTATCTTGGCGTGGTGGTGCACACCTGTAATCCCAGCTACTCAGGAGGCTGACACATGAGAATCGCTTGAACCCGGGAGGCAGAGATTGCAGAGAGCTGAAATCAAGCCACTGCACTCTATCATAGGTGACAGGGTGAGACTGCATCTCAAAAAAAAAAAAAAAAGAAAGATGAGGAAACTGAGGCTGGCCAGTGGTAAAGCCCAGAATTCAAACTCATGACTCCAAAGACTGTGCACTTTCCAATGTGGCTCTCAACATCAACTGATGAACAGAGACCTTAGTTGAAGTCATTGGGGGAGGTTGAAGAGGGTGATGGATGCAGGAGGCATGTATCAGTGTTCAAATATGAAGACCGAAGAGACTTGGGGTCTTCACATAGGGATTGATGGTAGTAAGGGAAAGAAAAACAGCGATCCCAACCATTAGCACAAAACTGACGCATAGTAGCTATAACAAATGAATGATTGGTGGAATGAATGAACCTAAGCCCTAAAATAACAATCGGCGTCCTTGTTTCTGGTTGGGTGGGGGATAATGCCCAGATACTGAGAGAGAGGAATAAATCAATGTCACAATGTGGGATCAATGTCCCAATCCAGAGTTGGACAGGACAGGGAGTTCCAATGTAGAAATCAATACCCCCGTGAAGATTTGGTTGAGGTCATCAATGTCTCATGTTGGGGATCAATGTCCCAATAGAGAGTTGGTTGAGAGAAATTGATGTCCCACTGTACGGATGGGTAAGAAAGTCAACATCCCAATGTAGAGATCAATGCCCCAATTCAGAGTTGGTTAAGGAAAATCAATGTCCTAATGTGGGGATCACTGTTCCAATATCGGGATCAATGGCAGTCAGTGATATACAAAAGTGGTGGTAACAATTTTCTATTGTGATATTAATGATAGCCAAAGTCTCACCATAGAGGTGGATGGGAGTTCATGTGCCAGTGTAGACACTGACTTGCCAATATGAAGATCAATGGGACACCTGTCTAAGACTTCTAGGCTTCCCTTGGAGCTTTTCTATTATTTGCTCTAAAGGGATGACGGTTCCCAGGGTCCCTACTCTGGCTAAGTCCTCCACAGCAGAGAATTTGGGATGGTATCAGCGTCTGCCCCCACATACCCCAGCCTGGTTATCCACAGTAGTTCCTCTTGGAGTCCCCGTTGGCCTTCTGTAACCCATCTCCACAGACAGCTTGCAAATGAGTCCTAAAGAGCCCAGCAGCCTGGAAGAGGCTACTTACTTTCTAGGGATTATTTCCTGCAAGGAGACCAGGCCTCTGGCTCCTCCAGACTCAGCCCAAACCAGTAACAAGTGAGATACAGTTACAGCCAATCACATTCTCACCCCTTGGCCTGATATGTGTTGAAAAACCACAGTTATCCATGTTACTTAACATTGCATCTGTCATTTGAGTGATTGCTTCCCCACATTTTACAGCTGAGAAAAGCAAGGTCCAGAAGAGTAACTAGGTGGCCACAGAGAAGTGGCAGAGATGAAACCAGAAGCCTGATTCCCACCTGCCAGCTCAGCCCTTTTCCAGCTGATCAAGGTTGATGTAGCAGAACACCCCTGCCCCTACCCCAAGTGGGTCCTGAGAGTGCGTCCCGCAGTTTAGGCAGACAGGTTCAAAGCATCTTTCCCCACAACCTCCACTTCCCTGCATCTTTCCCGTCACCTCTCAAAGTCCCCAAAGTTGGGAGACAGGACAAAGGTCCCTGTTGCTTTCCAGGGTTGGCGAGGGAGTTGAGGGTGAGATGACTAAAGCCTCCAGCCTCAGCTGCCCCAGGGGCTTAAGCAGAGGCTGTGATTTTTCTCTTGCTCAGACAAAGGCTGGGGCTATGGCATCTGTCGCTGACTCTTGTGTCTTGCAGCTGCTCTGACGGTCAGACCCAAGGCAGGTGCCAGTTTGGAGAGGGAGGGGCATGAGCGTCCTCACATGCACTGAAACTCCACTTCTTCCTCTCACTCCCATGAGTAAATGCAGTGTCTCCTGCCGCCCTGCCCCACTCCAACAAGCCCACCTTGTCCCTCCAAGACCTAGAGTTTGGGGGATAAGGCCCGTATTTGCCCTGGCTCTTTCCTAGTGCTTGTCCTGCCAAGCTCTGCTGCCATCGCCCTTGGGCACCTTTGCCCAGTCAAGAAGGAACAGGGGGGAGGGGCTGTCTGGGGATAGGGGGATAGGGGACCCTTGTGCCTGATGGGAGGTCTCTTACCCAAGCTTCCCTTCTAGGATGAGAGGGTTTTCTGCAGGCCTCCTGAGAGGCTGGAGGCTCCAGTTCTTCAGACTGGGAAGGGGAGAGGCGAGGTATACAAGCTCACAGAGATGAGCAGACACTGCTGGAAGGGGAGAGAGAGGCTGGGGTATTGTCAGATTAGGCGTGTGTGAGAGAGAACATGAGAACACACCCCACGCACACAGGCATATTCATGCATATTTCGCAGACATACGTGAGTACATATGCACACGTGCACACGCACACTCATGAAGCCATGTGACACGTTGGAAAAGTGTTTCAAATCTAACAGCAGTCTGTGTTCTCCATCTTTTCAAAGACATTTGTTTATTCACCTATTTATTTAAATCACATTACAACCCCATCCCCACTTTAATGTTTAAAGAAAAGGCAAAAATTTTTTTTAATTAAAAAAATGTTTGTTTTGAATACTGAACAAAAAAAATGTAAAATGTTTATTTTAAAAGAAAAAAAGAAAATGTCTAAAGCAGCCGAGACTTCTCCATTTAGGCGACGAACTGTAAAATCTGTGACCACCCGCGTATTTTCCTGTTAAATCTGTGAGCGGGGAGAATATGGTAAGGGCTGCAGTGGAGCCAGCAGGAGGAAGATGGGGGCGGCGGTGAGAATGTCCCTATGAACAAGATGATACAGGAGAAAAAGAATATTTCTGTGCAAGCTGCTTGGTGGGGAGAAATGTAAATTGTATACAAAGATGCTCCTGAGCCCCTCCCCGGTGCAAACCTCTAGACTTCTTGCTCCCGCTCCCAACCTCCCAGCCGCCTCCCTCTTCTCTCTGCCTGTCCCAGGCCTCTCCTTCCCTCCCTCCCTTGCAGCCCCTGCCCCTCCCCAGGGCCCCCTCCTCAGATGCAATCCCCCTGCTGTAATTTCTGGGGGAATTGCTTCATCTCGGGTGCAGATATATTTGTGTCAAGGTGCAGCTGCACAGATAGCCTTCCTCTATGCATAGTAAGAGGGTTTCAGAGAGAGAGGTTGTGCCCAGAGCAAGGCCTTATCAGAGCAAGCTGCCTGCCATTTATCTGATTCCCCATCAAATAGGAAAACGGGCCTCAGGCTGCTGCTTCCACTTTCCTTGGGAAAGCCATGGGGGGAATAATAATTTACTCCAATCTTTTTGTTTCCAGCGCTCACCTTCAGCCTGACACAGCCTCTCCACCACTCCCCGCTTCCAGCAACGCCAGCCTGGGGGTGCAAGGTTGAGCCCCAGCCCCTAAGGGCCCACCCCAGGGACACCCCCAGAAATGCCCTTGCTGGTTGAGTGGACCTTCATAATGGATTGGCACGAGCTGGAGAAGATACCCTTTGGCATCAGGGAGTGTAGGCACAGGAGAAAGGGGGCAGAGACTCGGCAGGGAGCAGGGGAGGCTTGGCCTGGCTGCAGGGGGCCTGGCTTCCTTCCCAGCCTCCACACATACACAGATCCCCCACGAGCACTCACTGTGTGTGTGTGTGTGTACGTGTGCGTGCTCAGGCGCCCAGATGCACATGCAGTCCTTGCATGAGGACCTGTCGGTACTTTTATCTGTGTCTGTCCATCTGTCTGTCTGTCTGTGTCTGGGGAGGAGATGAATGGGGGGCTGGGGGCAGTTTCTGTTCTATGTCACAGACTCTGACCTCTCATCTCAGTTCACAATCCCAGCAGCCAAGAACAAGCCCAAGACAGGATGACAGGGACTGTCTGAAAGGGAGTGAGCCGTGGGGGAGGGAGGGGTCCCAGCCGGGGCTGGCGGTCCGTCGTTTTGCCTCACCCTCCCTGGCGAAGGCAGCTCCAGGGAGCAGCAGGCAGCCCATCTGGTGCAGGAGAGGCAGAGAGGTGGGCAGTGGGGAGGGGGCTGCTCCCCACAGGCCGGCCATAAATCACAGTTATGTGGCCAGGGGGCAGGGGGCAGCCGTAGCAGCACACGCAGGACGAGGCAGAGAGGCCAGGGTCAGGTGCAGCTGTAAATTGTCACCTAAATGCTTCCAAGTGAAGGCTAATCAGAGCATGGTGACAGAACAGCCCCGGCCCCACCCTGCCCCAGTGGGCACACTCATGTCTGTGCAAGCACATACACACTCACAGATACAAAAGCACGCTGGGATATGCTCTGCATATAAAGCGGTACACGCAAAGGTGTCACCTCCATACCTAGATACACAGACACCCGTGCTTGTGACTGCCATGTGTGCCTGTGTTCAGACACACACTCCCAGGCAGCCCTGTACCCATTGTGCTCATTTAGACCCAAGGACACAAAGATTTACCCAACACCCCTGGGTGAGTGCACTCAGGCACAGATGGACATGGAGAACGGAGAGCAGATACTGCCCGACACCCGGGGCTGGCATGATCTAGAGGGCAAGCCCCCCATAGGGAAGACGTGGCAATGAAAAGAGGTAGATGCGCTGAGTGGAACTGGGCCACCCCAGCTCTGCAGCCCCAGTGACTATGCTCTCCTCCCAACCTCTCCCTGGCTGGACCTTCATCCCATTCAGCAGCCTTTCTCTAGAAGGTCATTCCTCAGATGCGAGGAGCTCACACTGCTGTTTGATCTCTGCCTACACCCATGCTGGAGTAAGGCTCTTTCATTCATTCACTGCCATCTCTTAGGCATTGTGCTAGGCTCTGGCAATAGAGTGCCCCACCCTCAAATGTAAAACCTAGCAGAGAAGAGGCGAATGAGCAGGTGCTTACAGCACATGGGGATCCTTGCTGCAAAGGAGGCTAGCCCAGGGCAGTCAAGGCATGGCAGAGGGGGACAAGAGAGCTTTTCTGGAGGAAACTATGTCCCAGCTGAGGCCTAAGACGTGGGAGCCAGCCAGGTGAAGTGGAGAGAAAGAGGGAAGTCCCAACCCTACCGTGGCAACAGTATGTAAGGGAGGTGATAGGATGGCCCCTGGCATGTGGTGAGACACCCCACAAGGCATCCACCTCTGAGCCTGGAAACCAGCAGTGAGACTGCTGCACTCCCTTACCTGGACCCCTCAAGGGACACCTAGCTTGCACCTCCCAGGGCTTCCCTGGTGACCTTCGTTGCCTGTTTTCCATACAAAGGCAACCTGACCAGAGGGAGAACTGATAGCTGGACCCAGCCTCCAGCAGATGCCATCATCAGTGGTAAATGCAACAAGGCTGAGGAGCCATGGGGGCACTGAGAACAAAAACACTGAGCCCCCTTTCCCAGCCCTCTTCTCTCAGGCCTCCTGGACATCCCCAAGATTGAGCGAAGTCTTCTCCAATTCATTCTCCATGCAGAGGCTTTTCAAAGTGTTCAGGGTAGCTCTTTGAGTTCCACAGAGGGCCTGGGATTGAGGTGATGAAGATGGGTTGAAAAGCAGGACTCTGGGGCCCCAGCCTCAGTTTAACCCTTCATCAGCTTGTCCCATTGGGCTCCATAACAGGACTGCATTTGAACAAAGAGCTCTATGTGGGAAAAGCGGCAACCCATAGGACAAAGTCCAAAGATGACCTGGCATTCAGCAACCCCCCAGACTTCCCCTCCCTGCCCTTACTCCTGTGACTCAGCCCAGGGGTCTCTCCACAGCCCTCAACACTCCCCTGCTCCCTCATCCCACCAGCCCTCCCACACACACCAGCCCCTGTCTCCCTCCCACCCCAACCCACCCTGACCCTCTCCCCCAGCCAAACTCCAACTCCTCATTTTCATTTCCTAACATGCCCTGAGTACCTGCAACATACACTCACTATCTCTTGTAAGTCTCCCCTAGAGAAGTCTGGGAGGTGTAGCTGCTTTTTACAAATGAGAAAACTGAGGTTCTGAGAGCTTAAACGATCTGCTCAAGGTTACTGTGACCTTAGGGGGGCTGCAGGAGAGCTCATTCTGGGCCTGACCTAAGCCTCCAGGCACAGAATTGTCCCCCTCCCCCTCTCTTCTCTCCCACCCAGAATGACCATGGAGCAGGGGCTCTCCTCCCCTCATTCTTGCACCAAGGCTTAGAAGAAGGTGCGGGTTTCTGGGGGTCAATGGCCAGAGGTGAGAAAAAGGAGGAAGAGGACCCAGGCATTCTCAGAAGCAGAGAGTAGGGGCACAGAGCCCTGGCCATGGACCAGATGGCCCCAGGGGAAGGGGTGCCTGTGGGTCACATGTTCATAAAGGGTGGCCTGGCCTGGCCACAATGGCCATTGACATCTTCAGGTATGAGTGTCCTGTCTCTCCATTCTTTTTTTTTTCGAGACAGAGTCTCACTCTGGTGCCCAGGCTTGAGTGCAATGGTGAAATCTTGGCTCACTGCAACCTCCGACTCCCTGGTTCAAGCGATTCTCCTGCCTCAGCCTCCCGAGTAGCTGGGATTATAGGTGTGTGCCACCACACCCAGCTAATTTTTGTATTTTTAGTAGAGATGGGGTTTCACCATGTGGGCCAGCTGGGTCTCGAACTCCTGACCTCTGATGATCCGCCCGCCTCGGCCTCCCAAAGTGCCGGGATTACAGGCATGAGCCACCACATCCAGCCAAGAGTCCTATCTCTCTTAAGGAGGTGACTCCTTGCAGTCAGGTAGAACAAGAGAGAAAAGAGCAGAGCCTCAGGCTCTCAGGCATGCTTCCGAAACTCTTGAAGCCCCAGTTTTCTCATCTCCTCAATGGTACGAATGATATTCATCTGGGAGGCGTAGTATCTGTCCAGGACTGTTGAGAGCGTTCAGTGTGACTGTGCCAGGAGCCTGTGCAGTGCCGGCCCTCCACACTTGCCCATGGTTCCCTCCGGCCCTGAAGCATGAGGGTGGGCTACGTGCTTGGTAACTGATGGAAATGTCTGGGTCCAGGACATCACATCTGGAGGTAGCTGGAACTGCAAAGAACTTCTGCCCTGCGCCTGGCTTGCAGGTGACATGGTGTGAGCAAGGAGTCCTTTTTTTTCTTCCTTTATCCACTGCCTGTCCTCTTTTGCCCTGGTGAAGGACCAGCCCTTTCAGAGTTTAAGTAGATAAAGAACATGGAGCAGCCCTTTCCCAGCTGGATCAGGGTTTGTCTTCCTATGTAGGGCTGCCCCTCAACCCACACCCCAGCCCAGCCTCGCAGAGGCCTCCGATCCACCTCATGGATCACTGCAAATGGGCCCAAAGCTCTCCGTCACCGCTGCAGACAACAGCCTGATACAAATTGGCAGGCAAAGGAGGGAGTAGTCGATATGAATTAGAAACAGAGACCTCCTCTGGCCTGGAGCCTGGGGCCCCATTGATTAGCATCTTTGCCGAAGAAGCCAGCTTGGCCAGCAGCCAGTGGGCACCGAGGTGGGGGGCATGGCTTCAACCCACCACCTTACCCCGCCACAGAGCCCTGAAGAACGGGGGGCTTCCCGAGTGCACTGTGTAGAGGGAGGTACAGAAAAGCAAGGAGAGGCAGGGGAGAAGCAAGCAGGTATCCCAGCCCCAGCCCCAGCCAGCTCCATACCTCCAGCAGAGCCAGTTTTTCTTGGTGTTGAGAAAATGGTCAGCAACTTGTCACACTCCAGTGAGTCTAAACAGCCCTCTGGAAATGTTGTTGAATTTAAATCCAAATGCAGAGATAACCATATACATGCCTGCCACTCCTCCTGCCCCTTCGTGAAACACAAACAGGAAGGGCTGCATACCCACCATGCCATCCAATTCTGTCCAAAAGCAGTTGTTGAGTACCCATGTGGGCTAGGCACTACAACTATAGACAGCTCCATGCCCTAAGGAATAGACATCTCAGAGAAAAGACAAATGTGGAAAGACATCATCACAGGGCTGGGGAAGGTGCACTTACAGAAGTACAAGCGATGTATAGAGGAAGGAGTGATGAACTCGGGCTGGGGATGGCACTTCTCACAGGAGTTGTCTTAGTAGGGTTTCTAAGGATGAATAGGAGTTTGCCAGGTAAACATGGTGACAAGTAGATTGTTATCATGTTGCCTCCCACCAACAACCGGCCACACATTGGGCTCTCCTCCCTTTTGCTGCCTGTGCACTTTCCATTGCAAGTTTATTTCACTCACAACACCCTCTATGCTGTTCCACTTGCCTAAAATGTTCTTTCCCTTCATCCCTGACTATTCTCTAGTCAACCGTCATGGCTCGCCTTAAAGAACTATCTCTCCTCAGAGAGAGCTACACCCCCCTAATTAGAGACAGCCATAGCATCCTACATCTTCCATTTCCTAACTCTAACACACTTGTATTTGCTTGCTTGCTCCATGAGGGCAAGGACTATATTGTACCTTACCACACCTGAGACAGTGCCTGACATATTTCAAGAGCTTGCTTGTTGGTTTGTTTGCTGGCTGGCTGGCTGGCTGGCTGGCTGGCTGGTTGGTTGGTTGGTTGGTTGGTTTTTTGGTTGGTTGGTTGGTTGGTTGGTTGAATAGATGGATGAATGGATGGATAAATGGGTCGATGAGTAGATGGGTGGATGGATGGATGGGTGGATGGATGGATGGGTGGATGGATAGATGGATGGATAGATGGGTGGATGGATGGATGGATAGATGCATAGATAGATGCATAGATGGATGCATGGACGGATGAGTGGATGGATGGATGAATAGACAGATGCATGGATGGATGGATGGATGAATGGATGGACAAATGGGTGGATGAATAGATGGATAGATGGATGGATACATGGATGAATGGATGGATGGATAGATGCATAGATGGATAAATAGATGAATGCATGGATGGATGGATGATGGATGGATGGATGCATAGATGGATGAAGAGATGGATGCATGGATGGATGGATAGATGCATAGATAGACGCATAGATGGATGAATGGATGGATGGATGGATGGATGGATGCATAGATGGATGGATAGATGCATAGATGGATGAGTGGATGGACGGATGGATGAATGGATGGATGGATGGATGGATGGATGCATAGATGGATGAGTGGATGGATGGATGGATGGATGCATAGATGGATGGATAGATGGATGAATGGATGGATGAATAGATTGATGCATGGATGGATGGATACATAGATAGATGCATAGATGGATGAATGCATAGATAGATGCATAGATGAATGCATAGATGGATGAATGGATGGATGGATAGATGCATGAATGGATGTATGAATGGATACATGGATGGATGGGTGGATAGTTTGTTCAAAAAGCTAAAGTAAAGAGAAATTAGAACTGCAGAGGTATGTGGAGTACAAGGGAGTGGGATAACTGTGGGAGAATCATGGGAGATAAAACCGAAGAGTCTGCCAGGGCTGGGATTGTGGAAGGTCCTGTAGCCATGCCTAGTACACATTGACATACAAAGTGAATTCTAGAACCTTAGCAGTATGTTCTGGAGATAGTAGCATCTTTGAAGGGATTGAAAGGATATGATACCTTTTCTCTCCATCATAAGGGTCACAGTCAACATTTCTATAACAAAAGCCAGGTTAATAAGAGAAAAGCATAAAATTTGTTTAAGCAAAGTTTTATGTGACACAGGAGACTTCAGAAATGAAAACCCAAAGACTCAGAGAAAACTGTCTGTTTTTACATTTAGGTTCACTGAAGAATGGACAGCCATGTAGAAATGTGACAGAATATGATCTAACAGTCAAAGACTGAGTGTGGGAGCCCTGCGAGGCCTGTTTGTTCAGATTCTTCTTGGCCTCTCTGCGTTGCATTCCCTCCTCCCTGGTATAGGGCAGGACCCCTTCTGGAATGAGGATCTTATGACCTACTATCAGACAAGGTAGGTCAGAGAATTTGTTTATGGCCAACTCCTACACAGAAAGGTGGGGGAGGGGTAGAGTAATATTTCTAGTTTCCATGACCTGCCTTGGAGAAGAGGAATTCTAGTTTCCATGGCCTGCCCTGGGGGAGAAAAAGGAGCAGGAGGAAAAAGGGCAGGAAAAGGTCAGAGAAAGACTTTGTTTCTGAGGTTCAACCAGTGTCCTCCAGTTCAAAGTACTCAGTGTGCCAAGGCACCAAACTCTAGGGTATCATTTTCTAAGCCCCAATACCTTCATTTTACAAAGGAGGAAGCTGAGGTCCAGAGAAGCAGGGCTCACTACAAATCAGCCGGAGGGCAGAAGTAATGGCTCTGCTAAGATTATAACCCTGGGCTTGAGCTCTTGGTCTGGGCCCTTTCCATGGGCACATTTAGCCTCCTGTATCCCAGGAGGAATTAGATGTGATAAGATATGCCCTTATTCTTCATGGGTCTCCTAGGTTGGGCCTTCCTCTCTGGGTATACTGCTAAAGGCCATGTGCTGTGCTCCCACGCACACAGAACCTGTATCCATCAGAGCAAGTGACTGAAGTCCAACTTAATCTAGTTTCATCCAAAAGGAGAGTATTGGCCTGTGTAACTGGGAAATGCAGGTGCGGTTGACTTCAGGTGCAGCTAGATCCAGGCACTCAAGCAAAATCGCCAAATCTTACAACTCTGTGTCTGTCTCTGTGTGGTTACACCCTGTCCTCCTGATGAGTTTCCTCCATCTGGAGCAAGGAGGATGAGTGGGGACGAATGGCATGACCTCATGGAAATGGTAAGATAGAAAGAGGGAAAACTTGCCTCTGTATGTAAAATCCCAGCTAAAGGTTTTTTCCAGTGGTTCCAGCTCAGGTTCAGTCCCTGTGCTTAGAAAAATGGGCACTATGATTGGGCAATCCTAAATTTCTGGATCTCATGTCCATGCTAGAGGCCATGAGAGGGCATGGTACAGTGATTGACAGCTCATCCAGTGAAATGGGAAGGAGTGGGACGCTGAGCATCAAAGATGACAGATGACCACAGCAGTCCTATCCCAATGCTGGATAGCAGGGCAGCCCCTGGGTGAGTCTTTGAATATAATAATAATAATAGACCAGGCGCAGTGGCTCGTGCCTGTAATCCTAACATTTTGGGAGCCAAGGTGGGCAGATCAGTTGAGGTCAGATGTTCAAGACCAACCTGGCCAACATGGTGAAACCCCATCTCTATAAAAATTAGCTGGGCTTAGTGGCACATGCCTATAATCCCAGCTACTCGGCAGGCTGAGGCAGGAAAATTGCTTGAACCTGGGAGGCAGAGGTGGCAGTGAGCTGAGATGGCGCCACTGCACTCCAGCCTGGGTGACAGAGGAGACTTCATCTCAATAGTAATAATAATAATAGCTTTTAGAGTATTCTGGGCAAGTACTCTGCATACATTGTCTTATTTAATCTCATTTAAACTTGGAGAGAGCAGGTTTGAGTCTCAGCTCTGCCACTTATCAGACCCTGGGCTTGTCACTGAAACCTTCTGAACTTGTTTCCCATCTGTAAAATGGGAAGAATACAGACCATCTTCCCAGAGCCGTAGGGAGGGTTCTGGGGACACCGTGAAGCAATACACAACGTTAAGAATAGGAAAGGCTCCCGGTAATGCTTGCTCACTGATCCTGGGGACCGACAAGGAACCAGGAGATGCTCTGAGCAAACCAAAAGGCACTCAGGCCAAAGAAGCAGGGGGCTGACTTCCATCCCGATGCCCTGGGAGCCCTGGGTTGGGTAGGGCCCGCCTGGTCAGGCCACTCTCCACACAGGCGTGAGGGGTGGAAAGAGAAGTGAATGGGTCACAAGGCTGGGCAGGAAGAGAGGATTTTTCACTGTAAAATGTTCTGAAATAATTCATATTTGCTTTGCAGGATGGTGTTGTGCACTGTCAGCTCTGTAATAACTTTTTGGCTTTTATTTACTGTTTTGCTTTAATGATTTCATGTTTCTCCAGTGTCCAGAATTCTCAGTGTCTTGTAACACATGATGGCACAGAAGACTCGGGCCATGGCAGGCATGGAGGGAGGGGGTCATGTTCCCCCACAGACCCTGCTAGTCTCCGGGAGATGGCAGAGCCTAGAGCAGAAAGCAGAGGCCGTCAACCTCTGTGCAGAGTTACCTGCGAGCGCCAATTCTCACAACACCCTAGGGAGCTGGTACTATCATCCCATTTTACAGAAGTGAAAACTGAGCCTTGGAACAACACAAGACTCACCCCCTGATCTTGTGTGACCAAGCCAGGATTTAAACACAGGCCTGTTGGTGGGTCTTCAACTTTAGTACATATAGAAATTACCTAGAGAGAATCTAAAGTATAGGTCTGCCCAGCACTTTGGGAGGCTGAGGCGGGTGGATCACTAGGTCAAGAGATCGAGACCACAAGACCATCCTGGTCAACATGGTGAAACCCCGTCTCTACTAAAAATACAAAAATTAGCTGGGCATGGTGGTGCGTGCCTGTAATCCCAGCTACTCAGGAGGCTGAGGCAGGAGAATTGCCTGAACCCAGGAGGCAGAGGTTGCGGTGAGCCGAGATCGCGCCATCGCACTCCAGCCTGGGTAACAAGAGCAAAAATCCGTCTCAAAAAAAAAAAAAAAAGTATAGGTCTGTAGGACCCAAGTGAGAAGATGGAATTCAGTAGGTCTAGGATGGGGCCTGAAGCTCTGCATTTAACAAGGAGCCCAGATGAGCCAGAGCCATAGGAACTCAGCGGTGGCTGGGACCACACTAGTCACATAATCAGTGGGACCCAGTTCCTCAAGAATTATGGTCTCATGACTGGCCCATTTTCTCTCACAAATGTCCCATCAGCTACTCCTGTCCCTCTGTCATTCTCCATCCTGTATCCCCAAGGGCTTGAACTCCCCCCCCCCCCCCCCCCAGACCTCTAGCCCCTTCTGTGAAGCTGGGAGAAGAAGGGGAGGGGAAGGAAGGGGAGGCTTCCTTGGTTGCCATGGTGATTCTCCACCTCCCAGTCTGTGGGGGTGGTAGCTTCATTGTGAGCCTCCCGCCAAGGCCTGGAGGGCAGCAAGCTGTCCTGGGCTGGGAGGATGCAGAGGGGTGGGAAGAAGACTCTAATCACTGGGGAGAGGGGAGCAGGGGAAGATGGGCTGGGGAACAAGGAGGAGGACCCTCGGCCCAGGGCAGCCAGAGCAGAGAGCCATCCCCTCCAGATGCTGGAGCTGCCAGCCTTCAGCCCAGGGGGCGGAGAGGGGTGTGTGCAGGAGCTGAGGCTGACAGGGCCTGATACTCCCTGAGCCCAGAGCTGGCAGAAGACCCGGGGCAGGTGGTGGCAGAGATGCAGGGACGGGTGAGACAGCTAGCGAGGCTGGCGCAGGACAGAGTCAGAGCCGTGAGGGCTGGGAAAGACCAGAGCTCAGAAAGCAAAGAAGAGATAAAGAAAAATAAAACAAAGCAAGAGAACCCCTCAAGGACCCCAGGCCGTGGCCCGCTCCCACCCCCAGCGGGGCCAGAGCTGGCATGGCCTGGGGTCCCAGCCTGCTGGGCTGGGCTGGGCTGGCAAACCGGATGGCACAGGCTGTGGCAGAGGCAGATGGAGCAAGGAGGGGCCTGACCTGCAGCCCGCTGGGGAATGGCTGGGATTGTCTGTTCTTTGGAGCCCTCCCACTGTCCCCCAAACCTCCTGCCTCTGGGAGCATGGCTGGGAAACAGGGAGGAAAAAAAAGAAGCAACATTTCGGAGCCAGCGTCTCCACCTCCTCCTGCTCCATGCTGGCTTTCCTTCCCTGCCAGTGGCACATGCTGCCTGCTCCCAGCCTGGCTCTGGCAAAGACCAGGACGTTGTCGGGGGGCTGGGGAGTGATGGAGGGGAGAGGGAGGGAGAGGCGGGAAAGACGCTAGGAGGCCTCAACTCAGAGGGGAGGAAGAGGAAAGAGAGGACAGGTCTGCAGAGGCCACTGCCCTCCAGGAGGGTTTTTGAAGCAAGCACTTGCTTGGCGCCAGGCCCCACTGAGCACTTCACGGGTATTCACTCATTGACTCGTCCCAACAGTCTTACTTCGTAGGTGCTGTTGTTCTAATCCCCATTTCATAGATGAGAAACTGAGGTAGAGAGGGGTTGAGTGACCTGTCCCAGCGACAAGCTGGGAATCAGCAGGAAGAGAATTTGAACCTAGGAGAGGTTCACAGGTCACTGTCTCAGCCACCACACTCTCCTGTCCTTCACCCCCCTCACCCACATGTTGAGTGTTTCAGCATTTGTTTCCTTCTTACCCATCTTTTCTCAGCATTTCTCCAACCAGCCTTTATTCCTTCTGGTGGCGTGTCCCAGTCTGCCTGGGCGTCCAAGCCAGCAACCAGGACATGAGTGGCCGGGAGCAAACACATGGACACACAGACACACGGGCACGACTGCCGCGGAGTCCACCGACGTGAATGTATGTACACACCCATACAGAACAAGTGTACACATCCGTGTGTCTGTGTACATGCACATGGGTCCATTCGCACATGTGAGGCCACCATCCGTACCACACCCTGGGTGGGTCTTCAGTGCTCACCCACAGAGCATTCACTGTGGCAAAATAATCCCAAACAATGGATGAGCCAAAAGAAATCCATTTGGCTTTGTATGAAAGCGCTGCTTGGCATATGGGGTTTTTGGCAATCCGTTTACCTTTCTAGGTTTAGCTCGGGCTGATGTGGCTTCCTGCATGTCAACCTCTGAAAACCTGCCAGATGCTAGTC
The DNA here is from genome assembly GCF_009761245.1 of Sapajus apella. Lineage (NCBI taxonomy): Eukaryota > Metazoa > Chordata > Mammalia > Primates > Cebidae > Sapajus > Sapajus apella. The sequence goes on from NW_022436952.1 coordinate 30,920,844, forward strand.
CCTCAGCAAGGCTCTACCCAGACAGCCTCTCCACACCTCACCGAAGCCATGAGGCAGGGCTTGCTGTCCCCATTTTACAGACGAGAACCCTGAGACTGAGCGAGTTGCCATTTGCGCAGACTCACAGGGAGAGTGAGGATTCGAACCCCAGGGCAGCTCAAGGGTCAGTAAAGCTTGAGTGCCTGCAGGTGGGTTGGTGAGTCAGACATGTGACCTCCGAGGCATGCCTCATCCGTCTGGAATGCGGCTGCCTCACCGTCTGGTCACGTCTGGGCCCCCTCTTCTGTGGCCAGGCTGGTGGGTGTGGAGGGGCTGCAGTGGCTCACGCTGAGCTGCCCTCCAGAAGGCCCCACACAGGGCCAGGTGCAGCGAGGTATGAAAAAGGCTTTTCCCCAGCGGTGACAAACATGACAGTGATGGCTCAGACTATACAAAGACCAGACAGACTCATCACCGCCACCTAGATACAGGCATATCCATTCCTTCAGCATTTCTCAAGCACCTACTATGTGCTTGGCATTTATTGGGCTCTGAGGACAATGCAGACAGGAATCAAGCTTGGACTCTGCCTTTCTTCCAATGGCTTAGGAGAACTGTTATCAGATGTGGAAATAGCTTTCATCACAAGGCGAAAAATCCTGAATGCCGTAAGAGAAATGCAGGTGAAAAATGAGAGTCTGCTTTCGACTGGGGACATCAAGGTAGCCCTCCTGGAGAAAGAGGCTCCTGATGGGTCTTGAAGAGTGGGTATGATTTGATGCAGTAATGAAAGAGCACCGTTTTAAAGACATAGTTTCTAAAGAGCACAGTTCAAGACATAGGAGGGGATATTGGCAGGTGGACATAGGAAAAGCAAGTAGCTCCATTTGTCTGTGGCAGAACTGTGAAGGGAGTGGTGAGAGGTAGGTTAGGGTCAGATGACAGAAGATCTTGACATGCAGGACAAAGAGTTTGGACTTTATAGATAAGAGGGAGCCGGCTGGGCGCGGTGGCTCACGCTTGTAATCCCAGCACTTTGGGAGGCCGAGGCGGGTGGATCACGAGGTCAAGAGATCGAGACCATCCTGGTCAACATGGTGAAACCCCGTCTCTACTAAAAACTACAAAAAATTAGCTGGGCATGGTGGCGCGTGCCTGTAATCCCAGCTACTCAGGAGGCTGAGGCAGGAGAATTGCCTGAACCCAGGAGGCGGAGGTTGCGGTGAGCCGAGATCGCGCCATTGCACTCCAGCCTGGGTAACAAGAGTGAAACTCCGTCCCAAAAAAAAAAAAAAAAAAAAAAAAAAGAGGGAGCCATCAAAGATTGTTGAACAGGGGAAGTCCTTGGGACCTGTTTTATTTAGTCTAATCTGTAGTTGTGAACAAAGTAATAGATTAGAAATATACATGCATGCACACATACATATACACATACATGTACATCCTTAGAAATGCGCAGACGTGGCGGACACACTGGTCACACCTATAATTCCAGCACTTTTGGAGGCTGCGGTGAGTGGATTGATGAAGCCCAGTTTGATACCAGCACGGGCAACGCAGTGAGACCTTATCTCCAAAAAATGAGGATCGCTTGAGCCCAGGAGGTCGAGGCTCCAGTGAGCTGTGATCATGTCATTGCACTCCCACCTGGGTGATAGAGTAAGACCCTGACCCAAAAAAATATGTACAGACACACATGTACACAAATGTACAGCTCAAAAGCAAAGGATTAATTCCTGAGCCCAGCTATTTTAAAACTCTGAATTGTATTTATTTATTTAAATATGACTGGGTGTGGTGGCTCACACCTGTAATCCCAACACTTTGGGAGGCCAAGACAGGCGGATCAACTGAGTGAGGTTAGGAGTTTGAGACCAGCCTGGTCAACATGGTAAAACCTTGTCTCTACTAAAAATACAAAAATTAGTCAGGCGTGGTGGTGTGAGCCTCTAGTTCTAGCTACTTGGGAGGCTGAGGCAGGACAATCGCTTGAATCCAGGAGGCGGAATTTGCAGTGAGATCAGATCATGCCACTGCACTCCAGTCTGGGCAACAGAGACTCTGCCTCAAAAATAAATAATACATTCACGGTATCTAAAATCCAAATGAAATATAAGCAAATGGCTGGGTGCAGTGACTCACGCCTGTAATCCTAGCACTTTGGGAAGCCAAGGTGGGCAGATCGCCTGAGGTCAAGAGTTCGAGACCAGCCTGGCCAACATGGTAAAAACCCGTCTCTACTGAAAATACAAAAAATTAGGTAGGTACCTGTAACCGCAGCTACTCAGAAGGCTGAGGCAGAAGAATCACTTGAACCCAGGAGGCGGAGGCTGCAGTAAGCCAAGATTGTGCCATTGCACTCCAGCCTGGGCAACAAGAGCAAAACTCCGTCTCAAATAAAAAAAATTATATAAATATATATGCAAATATGCTGCAAAATTAAGCTGCCTCTCACCCCATATCCCAGGCCCTCAGTGCCTTGTGTCTAAAAGAAAGCATAGTGGCCAGTTTGAGAGCTTCCTTCCAGAGACATTCTGTGTTTCTACAAACAAATATCCAGCTGCATTGTTATTACATACATTTTTCTGCACCTTGGTTTTCTCATGTAATATACCTTGGAGACCCTTACACATCAGTACATGGAGGGCTTCCTTGGTCTTTTTAACAGCAGTATACTACTCCATAATAATTAGACATTTACATTATTTCTGCTTTTTTGCTCTTTCTAAAAATGTTGCAATAAAAAATCTTGTCATTTTGCTTGTCATTCATTCAGACATTTATTGAGCACCTACCATGTGCTGGGCAGCAGTCTACGTGCTGGAGATAGAACAGTGAACAAAACAGGCAGAAGTCCCTGCCCTCGTGGAACGTGACTTCTAGTGTGCACGTGTGAGTACATCTTCAGGATACATTCCTAGGGGTGGAACAGCCGAATCAAAGCATCCATGCATTTTTAAAATTGAGTAGATAAAGCGAAATCCCCATCCCGCCAAGACAGATTCTACCAATTTACCCTTGCAATGTATGAGAATGCCTAATTTTCCCACACTTTTACCAACAAAATGTTATCAAATATTTTTATCTTTGCCAATGTGACAGGTGAAAAACAACTGTAATTTTAATTTGCATTACTCTTACGATGAGTGAGGTTAAGCATCTTCTCATATATTTGAGAGGAATTTCAAGGCTGGGCATAGTGGCTCATGCCTGTAATCTCTGGTGGAAGGATCGATGGAGCCCAGGAGTTTGAAACCAGCCTGGAAAACTTAGGGAGCCCCCATCTCTACAAAAAAAAAAAAAACAAAAATTAGCCGGGCATAGTGGTGTGCACCTGTAGTCACCTGTGGAGGCTGACACAGGAGAATCACCGACTGCAGTTGGCCATGATCATGCCACTGCACTCCAACCTGGGAGACAGAGCAAGACTCTGTCTCAAACAAACAAAGCAACTTCAGGCCCTTTCCCGTCAACTTTCTGGTATCTTGGCTCATATTTTTATTAGATTGTGGACACATTTCACACTGAGCTGTGGATTTTTTTTTCTTATTAAAGAAATTAGCTTGCCAGGAGCAGTGGCTCACTACTGTAATTCCAGCACTTTGGGAGGCCAAGGCAGGCGGATCACAAGGTCAAGAGATCAAGACCATCCCAGTCAACATAGTGAAACCCCATCTCTACTGAAAATACAAAAAAAAAAACAAAAAACAAAAAACTGAGCATGGTGGCACATGCCTGTAGTCCCAGCTGCTTGGGAGGGTAAGGCAGAAGAATTGCTTGAACCTGGGAGGTGGAGGTTGCAGTGAGCCAAGATCATGTCACTACACTCCAGCTCTGGTGACAGAGCAAGACTCCATCTAAAAAAAAAAAAAAAAAAAATTAGCTCTTTGCCTGTAGTATGAGTCACAAATATTTACCCCCTGTTTGTCATTTGTTTTTAGACACTGCATATGATGGTTTTTTTTTTTTAATGCAGACTTGTAAAATGCAAAATAAAATTTAAAAGGAATTCTGCTCATATGCAACTTTGCCTCCCTATGGTGCAATGTTTGTTAGGATTGAAAGAGATATAGGCCAGTGCGATGGCTCACATCTGTAATCGCACTGGGAGGCTGAAGTGGGCAGATCACTTGAGGTCATGAGTTCGAGACCAGCCTGACCAATAAGGCAAAACTCCTCTACTAAAAATATAAAAATTAGCCAGGCATGGTGGCACGGTCCTGTTATCCCAGCTACTTGAGACTAAGGCAGGAGAATCACTTGAGCCTGTGAGGTGGAGGTTGCAGTGTGCCCAGATCATGCCACTGCACTCCAGCCTGGGCAACAGAGCAAGACTCAGTCTCAAAAAAAAAAAAACAAAAAAAAAAAACCTAGGCCGGGCGTGGTGGCTCACGCCTGTAATCCCAGCACTTTGGGAGGCCGAGGCAGGTGGATCACGAGGTCAAGAGATCGAGACCATCCTGGTCAACATGGTGAAACCCCGTCTCTACTAAAAAAATATAAAAATTCAGCTGGGCACGGTGGCGTGTGCCTGTAATCCCAGCTACTCAGGAGGGTGAGGCAGGAGAATTGCCTGAACCCAGGAGGCGGAGGTTGCGGTGAGCCGAGATCGCGCCATTGCACTCCAGCCTGGGTAACAAGAGCGAAACTCCATCTCAAGAAAAAAACAAAAAACAAAAAAAAAAAACACCCTACATATAGATAGATAGACAGATAGATAGATAGATAGGTAGATAGATAGATAGATCAATCCCAACAACGTAATCTTGGGTTCCATTAATAAAAGCCCATAGCACATGTTCTGGCCAGGTGCAGTGGCTCACACCTGTAATCCCAGACTTTGGGAGGCTGAGGCAGGCGAATCATCTGAGGTCAGGAGTTTGAGACCATCCTGGCCAACATGGTGAAACCCTGTCTCTACTAAAAATATAAAATTAACTGAGCATAGTGACGCATGCCTGTAGTCCCAGCTACCAGGGAGGCTGAGGCAGGAGAACCGCTTGAACCCAGCGGGTGGAAGTTGTGGTGAGCCAGGTTTGTGCCATTGCACTCCAGCCTAGGTGACGAGAGCAAAACTCCATCTCAAAAAAAAAAAAAAAAGGCAAACATTCTAGAAAAGGAAGATGAGAGTCCTATCCTTTTCTGGAGCTCCATCTTAAGAGGTCTTTGGACAAAGGGGAGCAAGCTCAGAGGAGGGTAACCAAGAGGGTGACTGGGTTTTCAATCAAGTCACGTAAGGAATGGCAACAGAACTGGCACCTTTGAGCCTAGAGCAGATCGCTGTCTGTGAATATCATCTGAGGCAATGGGACTAGCCTCATGACACAAAACTGGTCCCTATGGTGGAGATTCTGGGAAGCCAAGAGTCAGACAATGGGGCTCTTTTCAAGGCAGAGCTGTCTGAAGGTGGAATAGCCTGTTTTGTGAAGAAGCAGTTCATCACTAGAGATGCACAAGCTGGAACTGGAGACCACCTTTCAAAGATGCCAAGATGCCTTTCAAAACTCCTTCCAAACCTGAGAAAGCTCCTCATTCTACAAAAACACAAGGAATATTAAATTTCCTCATTTTACAGATGAAGAAAAGGGGGAAACTGACATGCATTGAGCACCTACTTTGTCCTAGACACTTTAGGCATATATGACTCGATTTTAAAGGGTGAGGACCAGGGAGGTTGAGTGGTTCACCTAAGGCTGCACAGCAGTCTAGAACTAGAACCCACTTCCCCAGACTCCAATTCTAAAGCTCTCTCCACTGAACCTCCTGTCCCTGTTCAATAATTAAACATATGTTCATTGCATATTTATTGCATACCTATTCTGAATGGACACTAATGTGGTCCAGAAAAGCATATTTTTCTGGAAAATAGCATACAGGATATTTGTAAAGTCACGGGGTCTTTGCTCTGCAGAATTTCACTGCCTAGTGGGCAAGTACAGCTGCCATCTCTGCATTGCTTGATTTAATGTGAATTGTGTCCCGGAGTTGTGCAACGTGGTAGCCCCAGATAGACTGATAAGGAAATATGAGGCAATTTGGCAAGTTTTTTTTCTCTTTTTTTCTTTTATATCAAGCTGCTGTCTTCGGTTTTTCAGCAGGCAAGTTTTTAATGAAATCACATACAAAGTGCCATGGGAACGCAGAAGGCATGATTAACTCTACCAGGGAAGGGAAGCCAGGAAAAAGGAGGTGATGACCGAGCAAGGCCTTGAAGGTATGTAAAAAAACGAAGGGCAGAAGAGCATAATATGTATATTCATGCCACAAACATTTATTGAGCAGTTCCAGGTTTCCAGGGATAGGTGAATAATTCACTGTTGAGTAAGGGAGACAGACAAATCACCAATAAATTGCTGTAGCGTATAAGTGTAACCGTGAAAACGTACTCGCCAGGCAAAAGTGGTGGTAGCTCCTTCTGGAATAAAGTGAGGGGTCTGGGAAAGCTCCTGGAGAAGTGATATCTGAGATTTTAGGAACAGAAATAAATATTTTCCAGGCTGATAATAAAAGGCAGTTGGGAGAGAGGGAAAAGCATTCTAAGCAGAGGGAAGGGCATGTGCTAAGTGTCTGACTCTTGAAAGATGATTCACTCTGTCTTCAGGTGCCCGAAGCAGATCTGAAAGGCTTGAGAGGAAAATGTTGACATGGTAGGCAGCCAAGTGGGAGGTGGAACTGACATACAGGCGTTTGGCCAGGACCCACCAGGTTTCCAGATGAGGGGGGAAACGGCATTTGTGTGCATCGGGGTTGAGGAGGCTTAGCAACCTTCTCTTCAAAGCCATGCCCCAGATTGAGAGCTGGAAGAGAAAAGTGTGAGCCATAAATCCCCAGCTCCTCCTGCTGTGCCCAGCACTACAGAGCTAGGAGTCTCCACCAGCTCTCCAGTCCCACCGCTGCGACCCCAGCTAATCCAGCCTCCTGGCCCATCTGACACACGCTTCCACTTAACATTTTGTTAGCGACTCTATAAATGAGCTCTCCCTGACCTTCAATCCCTGGCTAATTGCTGGTTTCATGTACAAGACTAGCTTAATTTTACGTGATAATTACCTGAGAGTAGCAATACATATGGCATTGCATGTTCGAAATGTCAGGCCTGGAAATCCACCAAGTGGCCATAGGCAGGGGCAAGGGGAGGAGGCAGCCAGGGGCCACGAGGGGAGACAAAAAATGCAGACACCCAATGCAGAGAGAACTCCAGGGAAGCAGGGCCTAGCCTCCAGCAGGGCTCAGAATCCTCAGCAGGCACAGTACACCCAGGGCACAGGCCAGAGGAGCGGCGCGTGCCACAGCCACACGTGCATATGTGCACATCTTGGAGAAACACCAGCCAGGTCAGAGGCATGGTTTATACCTGCTTTCAGTCAGCCTTTCCACACACGCTCGCTGAGCCCTACTGTGTGCCAGGCAATTGCACTCGTTTCAAACTCCTACCCCACCCAGGGAAGGTGGAACCTGTGGAGGGTATGTGCGAGTTGTCACAGTTATTTGGGGGATGCTACAGGCACTGAATAAGCAAGGCCCAGGAATGCTAAATGGCCCACACAGTCCCGTTCAGTGAAGAATTGGCCTTCCTCTTGCTTGAGCCCAGGAATTCGAGACCAGCCTGGGCAACATGGTGAGACTCCGTTTCTACAAAAAAAAAAAAAAATTTGAAAAACAATTATCTGGGCCTGGTGGTGTGCACCTGTAGTCTCAGCTACTCAGGAGGCTGAGGCAGGAGGATTCCCTTGAGCCCAGGAGGTCAAAGCTGCAGTGAGCTGTGTTCTTGCCACTGCACTCCAGCCTGGGCTACAGAACAAGACTCTGTCTCAATTTTAAGAAACCTCCCCAAATGCCTGTGGTGGCCCCATTGTGAAACACTCTGTTGAGAACCATCACATCTAAGCCAGGACCTCAGCCCAGAAGAAGCCAAGTGTCCTCTGGGACAAATGGGGAAGGAAGACAATGGCAAGGAACTGTGCTACCTGAAAGAGTAATGGAAGGGAACCCAGGAACACGCGGCAGGTGAACTGACAGAGTCCAGAATTCAGAGAAGTCCTCCCTTTAAAAGTACCGTTTCAGAACTAAGCTGGTCCGGGCGCGGTGGCTCACGCCTGTAATCTCAGCAATTTTGGAGGCCGAGGCAGGTAGATCACGTGAGGTCGTGAGTTTGAAATCTGCCTCCCAACATGGAGAAACCCGTCTCTATTAAAAATACAAAAAAATTAGCCGGCATTTGGGCACACGCCTGTAATCCCAGCCACTGGGGAAGCTGAGGCAGGAGAATCGCTTGAACCTGGGAGGCGGAGGTTGTTGTGAGCTGAGAACATGGTATTGCACTCCAGCCTGGGGAAAAAAGGGGAAAACTTTTTTAAAAAAAAAAAAAAAAAAAAAAGAAGAAGAAGAAGGATGGAAGGAAGGAAAGAAAGAAAGGAAGAGAAGGAAGGAAGGAAGGAAGGAAGGAAGGAAGGAAGGAAGGAAGGAAGGAAGGAGAGAGAACTAAGCTAGACACAAAAGGATTAACGTGGCAGGGTTCCACTTCCATGAAGTACAAGAGGAGTGTACTTAAAGTCATCGAGAAAGAAGTAAAAGGCTAGCTGCCAGAAGCTGGGGGGCGGAGGGGAAGATGAGGAGTTTTGCTTAATGCGTACAGAGTTTCTATTTGGGATGATGAGAAAGTTCTGGAGATGGACGGTGGTGATGGTTGTGTAACAAGATGAATGTACTTAATGCCACTGAACTGTACACTACACTTCAAAATGGTGGAAAATGGTAAATTTTATGTATATTCTACCACAATTTAAAAAACACAGTGTTTACAAATCTTAGTTGTGCACCGCCACCCCCCCACCCCAAAAGGGTCATTCCAGCTGCATTCTGAGGAAGGGGCAGGCCGCAGCTCATCCATTCATTTGCTGTGCAATAGTTGAACAGCCCCTGTAAGGCACAGGTGTGGAAGAATTTCTGTCTTCTGCATCTCAGGTTGGATAAATAAAGCAAGGTCTCTGCCTCACGGTGCTTCAGTCCAGCTAGCAAGAGAAGCACGTCTCTTCGGTACACAGGAGAATGAATCCAGAGGGAGGACCAACACAACTCAGTGGAAACACAGCGAGGAGAAAGGAAGTGCTCCTGGGAAGACACGGGGAATGAACGCTCTGGAGAAGTGGCTGTGACATGCTCCTGAGAGGTGGGCAGCACTTGTACAGGCTGACATGGGGGAGAAGCCAGTCCAGAAACTGCCTCTTTCCTGGACTGACTCTGTCCCTAAGGCCCCTTTGGGGCAAAGGAGCTATTTACTATAGGAAGTGAAGACCCATTTTTCTCCCAGCACCTTTGGTGCCTAGAACAGTGCTTGGCACGAAAATAAGTAAAAACTAAACGGTATCTGTGTGTGTCTGCACCACGTGCCGCACACCTGGGTACACACATCACCTGCAGAGAGACAGCTCAGGTCCATTTTTTCTCATCACTCCAGGGAATAGGGCAAGGCAGGGAAGCTCTAGGGCCCTATGGTGGTGGGGCAGGGGAACATGGGCAAAGAAGAAGAAAGGGTGCCCCTGGCCCCCTGGGAGGGCCCTTCTGTGGGAGGCCCAGGTGCGCACACACTCAGAGGCACACGGGCCACAGGATCAGGTAAGAGGCACAGTCCCAGATGAAGGCAAGTTCTAAAAACCCCTTTAGCCTCCTCACCCATGGAACTGTGGACTCCTAAGCTGTGTTGGAGTAAATTACTTGCTTAATGAGATTTCAATTAACAAAAACAAATTAAAATCACTTTGGTAATTAAGCTGCTGTGAACCTCGCCAGCAGCTCTCCCTCAGACCTCAGATTTCCATGGGGAAGGAGCTGGGAACGGGGGTCCACTTGGACTCAGACAGCAGTGCTGCTGGGACCTTGGCAGGGCAGGGGGCTCCCCGCCTTGGGGCTTCCACCCCGGAAGCTGCAGCTTCCTGAAGCCAGAGTGGGTGGAAGGGAGGGGGCAGTACACAGCAGGCAACATGGGCTCTAAACTTACATTCACATCGAAGCCCTGCCACTTGGCGGTTGTGTGACCTAGGACACATTAATTAACCTGTCTGAGCCTCAGTTTCCTTGTCTGCAAAATGGGGTAATACTAGTAACCAACATTGTTGGGTTGTGGGAAGATTAAAGGAACGAATGCATGCAAAAATTTAGAGGCTGGGTGTGGCAGCTCACACCTGCAATCAGCACTTCAGGAGGCTGAGACGGGTGGATCACAAGGTCAGGAGTTCAAGATGAGCCTGGCCAAGACGGTGAAACCTGTCTCTACTAAAAATTACCAAAAAATTAGCCAGGTGCAGTGGCAAGCACCTGTAATCCCACGTACTTGGGAGGCTGAGGCAGGAGAATGGCTTGAACCTGGGAGGCAGAGGTTGCAGTGAACTGAGATCACACCACTGCACTCCAGCCTGGAGAGAGAGTGAGATTCCGTCCCAAAAAAAGAATTTAGAAGAGGGCCTGTCCCACAGCAGAGGCTCTTAACTCACTTTACCCTGCGCGGTGCTATGGGGGATTTCTCTAGCCTTGTGATTTGCCTTGTCCTGAACCCCAACCCTTCCAGGGAAGCCCTATTCCTCTGAGTTAGGTGAATGAGGATCTACCCACAGAGGCTCCCTTGGAGGTGAGGTTTCTCCAAGTTCTGGCCCACCCAGGCCCCCATCTCTTTTCATCAGAGCCAGCAGCTCAAATCTGGGAGCCATAACACTCATGTCTCTTGAAGAACAAACACTCCTGTCTCTGGATCACAAAATCACCCCCACTGTCCCACATGGGAGGCCTGGAGGGTTAAGTAGTGTTGACATCACTGGCCCCATTCCACAGATGAGGAAAAGGACTTAACGGCTTACCTAGTGGCTCAAAGAGAGCAGCAGTGCCCAGTGCTGGCCAGAATCCAAGGAGCCTGCATTCGAATCCCATGCTAAGGAAATTATGAACAAGCGCAGCCTTTCTGGAGAGCACAATGCTAAGTGGATAAGAAATTGAAATGATTAAGGTTTTAGATTTTTTTTTGTTCTTAAAAGTTTGTAGCATTTACACTTTTGAAGTTATTAGAGCAAAAACTACACTAAGCCTTTTGGGACAGCAGTGTGTGTGTTTTATATATAACATGTTTTATTTATAGATATTGATATGTATACACAAGTACATATACACACACCCAAATGCCAAATATCATTCTTCTCTGCGGTGGTAGAAATTACAGATGGTTTTCGTTTTACACGTTCATTCATTCATTCGCACAGCAAATATTTTGATTTTTATTGATTTTTAATTTTTTGAAGACAAGGTCTCACTATTGCCCAGGCTGGAGTGCAGTGGCACGATCTCAGCTCACTGCAGTCTTGACCTCCTGGGTTCAAGTGATCCTCCCACCTCAGCCTCCTGAGTAGCTGGGACCATAAGTATGCACCACTGAGCCCAGCTAATTTTTTTTTTTTTTTGCAAAGACAAGGTCTCTCTCTGTTGCCCAGGTTGGTCTTTCGGTCCTGGACACAAGCAGTCCTCCTGCCTCAGCCTCCCAAAGTGCTAGGATTATAGGCATGAGCCACGGTGCCTAGCCAACAAATATTTTTAGTGTCTGTAAAACAGCACAATGAACACGACAGACTTAAATCCTGTCTTCGGGAAACTCACGGCCTGTTGATGAAGACGGCCATTGGACACAAAACGACAAGGGGAATGCTATAGCAGAGGAAGGGTGGGGCCTCAGAAACCCATCACAGAAGGAGGCAATGGAGGGGCGAGGTCTGCCATAAACATTTAATTCTTTCGTAATTAGACTAAAATAAAACAATTTATACATTTTTAAAATGAACCCCAGTGGTACCATAACTAGTTAGTAACAGAACTGAAAGTAGAAACTAAAAGCCTTCTGGCTCCCAGGCAAATGGTTTTTTGTTTTTTAATTTAACTGACACCCATAGCCTGGAAAGTTTGAACAGCATCCTAGTCTTCAGTAAAAAATATCTCAAAACTCTCAAAGGAGATGTCTGTCAGAGGTGGTTGTATCATCTATGGACCTCGTGTCAGATAGAGGAGATGTCCCCATCCATACATCCATGTCATCCAAGACATTGGGTACACACACACACACACACACACACACACACACACAGAGCACCTCTGACTCCTCCTGGCATGCCCTCCTGCATTTGTGTGGCCTTTCTGGGTGATGAGAGATGTCACTGGGATCCAGAAAGGCTCACTCCAATTGGCCACGGACACACACCCCATGCCACAGGGTACTGGGTCAATGGGCAGTGGGGATCTCACCTCCCCTCATCTCTGGAGGAGTCCCATACATTGTTTGGTCTCAGTGGCCCCAGTCTCCCCACTGGCTGACCTCCAGTCCTGTTTCAACCCACCCTGGCTGGGTCTACCATGCAGGCGCCAGGCAAAAGGGAGAACATCTCAGCACCCAGAACCTCCCACCATCTGCTCCTTCCCGCTCCCTGAGAAGTGCTAATCTCCCAGGGCCCTTCCCTAAAGGCCCCTTTGCCCAGCGGAAGGTGAGGGCGTTTGCCATCCTCTAAGTGCCCAGCTTGGGTGAGGGCTGCTGGAGCTGTGATGCCCTCCACCGGGAGATCCCACCCCATGCCATGTTCTGTCCCCTCCTCCCCTCAGACTTCATGCATCATATTTTGTGCTGACTTCAGACAATCAAGGGAGGAGGACACAGGAGTTGTACTTTCCAAGTAGCTGGCAACCCTTAATCAATGTTAATTGGCTCTAATTAGCATATGTTAATTAATGATATTTACTACAAATTAAAGGTATGAGTGCTCCCAGAGGGTTTCCTGTTCATCCAATTAGTGCCAATTAGTTGCAATTAACACGTGTAAATGAGATTCCATTGAACCCAAAACAAACAGCACAGAATCTCTCAGATTCCCCCTTGCACATTTTCAATCTGCCAGAGGAGGGGGGTGGAGCGTGGAAGGTAAGGGAGAGACAGGAGAGAGACCCTCTAGGCTGATCTCTTGTAGCAAGCTGACCCTGTCACACACCAGGAATGGGAGCAGGCAGAGCCACATAGGGCAGAGCAAGCCGTGCTGCCCCTGGCTGCCCCTAGGGAGGGCTCCCTGGAAAGGGCCCTAGCCTTGAGATGCTCTTTAGAGCTAGGGGCCATCCCTCTGAACCTGCCAGGGCTTAACCCAGTGCATGGCACATAATAGGTGCTCAGTAAAAATAAAATTGAGGGCCAGGTACAGTGGCTCACGCCTATAATCCCAGCACTTTGGGAGGCCAAGGTGGGCGGATCAGCTGAGGTCAAGAGTTTGAGACCAGCCTGACCAAGTTGGTGAAACCCCATCTCTACTAAAGTTACAAAAATTAGCCTGGGGTGGTGGTGCGCACCTGTAATTCCAGCTACTAGAGGGGCTGAAGCAGGATAATCGCTTGAACCTGGGAGGTGGAGGTTGCAGTGAGCCGAGATCATGCCGCTGTACTCCAACCTAGGCGATAGAGTGAGACTCTGTCTCTAAATAAATGGGATGAATTAAAAGTTGGTTTCTTTGTATCAAGGTCCAATATCTTTAAATATATAAAATTCAAGGCCATAGTGATTTTTTTTTTTTTTTTTTTTGAGACAGAATCTCGCCCTGTCTCCAGGCGCCGGGCTGGAGCGCAGTGGTGCGATCTCGGCTCACTGCAACCTCCGCCTCCCGGGTTCAAGCAATTCTCCTGCCTCAGCCACCCGAGTAGCTGAGATTACAGGTGCATGCCACCACGCCCAGCTAATTTTTGTATTTTTTTAGTAGAGACGGGGTTTCACCATGTTGACCAGGATGGTCTCGATCTCTTGACCTCATGATCCACCCGCCTCAGCCTCCCAAAGTGCTGGGATTGGCTGGGTGCGGTGGCTCAAGCCTGTAATCCTAGCACTTTGGGAGGCCGAGGCGGGTGGATCACGAGGTCAAG
>NW_022436952.1:30934845-31097600 GCF_009761245.1 Sapajus apella
AAAAAAAAAAAAAAAAAAAAAAAAAAAGTGCTGGGATTACCAGCTTAAGCCACCGCGCCCCAGGGATTTTTTTTTTAAAGCATGCAGTATTCTTTTCTCCATAAGGTCTTCCCAAGGGGCCTACCAAGGAGCAAAGTAGTATTTGCCTCTCTGATGTAAATTTAATATAATCTATATATGTCCACAGAGATTTTACTTCACTGCTAATGCGATTTCTTTTTTACTCAACTACTTGCTGAGGCCCAAACCTCTGTCATGGTTTGGGCCTCAGAGAAACAGCTACCGCGAACAGTCAACTACTACCTTAGCCAGCCCCGTGGCTCACACCTGTAATCCCAGCACTTTGGGAGGCCGATTCAGGAGGATCACTTGAGGCCAGGAGTTCGAGACTAGCCTGGGCCACATAGCAAGACCTCATCTCTATCTTTAAAAAAAAAATGCCACCTCAGATTCTCCACCACACAGAACCCTCTGTGAAACCTGATCATTTCAGATTGCCTCAGCGTCCCCTTCCACAAAGCAAGGGGGTATGCTGAGATGGCCCTAAAACCCTTTCGACCTGATGTTCTAGGATTTCGGAGGTCCTCTGCAGAACGCTGGCCCCACTTCTCTGCTGATAGGCAACCATAGGAAGCCTTGGTTTTCCTCCGTGGGGGATCTGTCCCATCTGTCATGGCCTAACAGGCCCTGCTCACCCTCAGACCTTTCTCACTGATTCAATATCATCTTCTGCCCCCACCCTGACCTTTTCTGGGATAGTGATGAACCACCAGACATGGTCCCCAAGAGATGAAGCCTCAGAAAAAGTTCTCCATCACCCTGATCAGACCAAAGCTGATTTGGAGGCCAGGGGGAGGACGCAGCCAATGGTGCTTGGTAAACAGAGCTCAACTGGATTAACTTCAGGGAGGGGCATGCAGCTGCAGGATGGATGTCTGTCCTGAGGACTCTTGGGTCTCACTCTTTCTTCCCTGCCACTGCACCCCACCTCAGGGCCAGTGGGACATGTGGGAGGGGGTCTGGAAGCAAGTGAAAAGGACCCTCTGCTGAGTGCTGTTCCTCCCAGCAAAAATAAAACTACCATAGTTGGATGCCTCTCTGGGCCAGGCACAGTGCTAAGCCATTGACATGATTTCCATTTAAACAGGGTGCCATTTGCTCCATTTTTATCTCCACGTGCTGTGGGCATCTTGGGCTGCACCTGGTCAGCTTTGGGACTGATGATCAGCAAATTCTGGCCATAGAGCAGGAAGGTTGCAGTACATGGTGAGGAAAATGCTGCCCACTGTGTCTTCCCCATCAGTGCGCGCGCACACACACACACACACACACACACACCCCCACCCACCCCTCTCGTCTCTCTCGGCCAGGTGGGGATGCTCTCTTCTTTCTCAGCCGGGGCTGAGGCTAGATCCAGGGAGAGGAGCCTGCCACTAAGAAGGCCACAGGAAAAAAGCTAAAGGAATCAGGTACCTGAGTGGGTACCTGCAAATTCTCAGCTTTCTTTTCTTTTCTTTCTTTCTTTCTTTTTTTTTTTTTTTTTGAGACAGAGTCTTACTCTGTTGCCCAGGCTGATGTGTATGGCACGATCTCAGCTCATTGCAACCTCTGTCTCTCAAGTTCAAGCAATTCTCCTGCCTCAGCCTCCCAAGTAGCTGGGATTATAGCCATGTGCCACTACGCCTGGCTAATTTTTTGTATTTTTAGTAGAGACTGGGTTTCAACATGTTGACCAGGCTGGTCTCAAACTCCTGACCTCAGGTGATCCACTCACCTCGGCCCCCAAAGTGCTGGGATTACAGGCGTGAGCCACCGTGCCCGAACTAAATTCTCAGCTTTCAATGACAAGAACGTTGCCTCCAAACCAGCAATTCTGGGTGCCCATGAAACTCGAGGACGGAGAAAAGGAACACAGGTAAAGTGTCTGCTTTTTATCCCACTAATGCCTCTTGAGAAGTGATATCTCTGTAAAGCCAAAGTTCCTGAGATGAGGTTTAACATGGCCACTTTGGAAGGAAAAAAACCCCTCGGCTCCAGGAATGTAACAACAGAAAATAATTAAGGTCTAATAAGGTCAGTGTTCCACCTTAACACCTTTTCAGTTCCACTTAAAACCCCTACTAATTTGCCAAGAAAAACCAGCCTCACTTGGGTCTTATTATTTGAATCACGTCCTGTCTCTTAATTTAAACGAGAGACTCACATAAGGAATTTTTTTTTATTTTAAATTACAATGCCGACTTTCTTCCAGTTGATTACGGTATATGACTCTCTGTTGGAAGGCCATTATTTTTGCTATGATTTACAAAGCATTTAAAGCGAAATCAATGTAATAAATATCGAAGTATTGTAATAGATAATTCCATATATTTAACTGGAGCTGCCTCAACAGCGCAGCCCTGGTTGAGGCAGTCAGGAGATGAGCAGGGTGAGGATGGGGTGGGGGGACACCTGGTATCCACTCTTCTTTTTTCTCCCCTTTTCTTTTCTCTGCATTCATTTAGCCAGGATTCACCTGGCCCTCCCTAAGACTCTGCACACTGGACTTGGGACTGTGGAGAGTCGTGGGTGTCCAAGATGCATCCTCCAGAGGCCATGGACTGTTAGGAGAAATTCTTCTGCAACAACCTGCTGGTGAATACTGGGGGCCACCGTGGGGAGGAGGCCACACTAGCACCCTCTAAGGAGCTGTGATGGGAGGAGATTTCTCATCACTGCAGAGGAGAGGTCTGGGTGGTGGTGGAGGGGAGGGGGCAGGTCAGGAAAGGCTTTTGCTAGCATCTCCTCCTTTCTCCTCCCCTCCCCTTCTTAACTCCTCCTTTCCCTCTTCCCCTCCTCTGCCTTCCTCTCATTCCTGTCTCTTCCCTCCCTGGATGAAGCTATCTCTAGGCCTCTGGCAGCAGCCGGTACCCACTGGCCTTTGACGGGACGAGCTCAGCTCAGGACAATCAGCCCAGCATTTGCCGCCGTGAAAGCCCCCGAGGAGGGGAAGAGGGTGAAGGCAGATAGGGTGCCCAGGCTTCATCCACCCTCTCAAGCGTGTGACCTTGTGCTTGCCCCCAGTGACAGAGCCCATAGCAATGTCTGCAGGGCTGGTCACTTTGAGCCTGCCTGCCCTGCGCCAGGGAGCAAATTTCAAGCTGCCTTCCTTCCTGTGCACTCCCATCTCAAAAAGGACCCAGAAGCAGGTTCCTTTCCAGCCAGCCCCTGACCTGCCACCTGCCACCTGCCACAGGAGCACCCCCCACCCCGCCACTTCTTCCTGGCCTCAGAGCCACTGTGTGTGGGTGACACATCTGCTCCCAGGTGGGCTCTGTCCCCAGGTTCCTGGCTGGATTTAGAAACTCATGTCCCCCAGTGAGGGGGGCCACCAGCTATGGGTGGTCCCAGATAACACCTCTCCTCCGCAGGTTCTGTGCTCCGCCTTAGAGCTGCTCGAGTGCCGGAGATCTTAGTAAGGGCTTTGTGGACTCCACACTGCAGCTCGTGATGCGGTATGGAGAGCCCACTTTCAGCAGACCCCAGAGAAAGAAGATGTATGGTCCCTAGCCGTCCCACCCCAAGCCTGAACCTAAGCCCCAAGTCCCTAGCTCTGAACAGATTTCACCATAAATCCCAGGAGGGGACGCGCAGAGGGAAAGGGAGCAGAAAAAAGAGATTTACAGCGAACTTGCTTCCTGACACCTCTTTGGCCCATCCCATAAAATAACAATATCATCAGATAAATCACACAGTCTCAGGGAACCTCGCCCTTGTCTTTGTGGGGTCTTTGAGGGGAGATAGGGGAACATGATCAGAGAGGTCCACCCAGCTTTGTTCTCTCTGGCAAATCAGTTCCAGCTGGCATAAGGAGGCTCAGATTTAATCCCTGGGCTATGTATGGGGTGGTGGGATAGGAACGAGGTAGGGAAGAAGAATGTTGGCTATGGACACCCAAGAGACAGCATGGCATAAGAGATTCAGCATGAGCTTTGAGCAAATCCCAGCTCAAATTCCTAGCTGTGTGGCCTCAGACAAGTTGCTTAACCTCTCTGGGCCTTGGTTTATTTCTCTGAAAACAGGGCATTTGCATGGAATAATGTATGGTGCTTAAAATACGAGAACTATCACAGCCACAAATGTTTTCTCACATCTAGGATACAAAATGCTGTGGCCGTGTTCCCAGCAGAGGGAATCGAATGTCGAGCCCTCTGCAGAGACCACACTCCCTTGTTCTCTCCGGCTGTTTTCTCAGCCTTGGTCTTTGAGCTTAGAAAGGCAGGGCTCTCCATTAACTCACAATGTTTCTTCCTCTCTCCAGGCCCGTTTCCCATCTATAAAATGAGGAGGTGGAAAGTACTTTGTCTTTAAGGGCCCAGTCCATTGTTAAGATAAAATCTCAAATCAGGAGCAATTTCTAACCGTAACCAAAGGGAGCAGGCGGGACCCAGATGCTGCGGGCGGTGAGGCCAGCTGAGACTGGCATGGGCATGCAGCCCAGGGTGGATGCTGTCACCATCCTAGGAAGGGACTGTAGGGCTCCATCCAGCTGGACCCACAACTCTGACCACCCCAAGTGAGAGATTCCTTGGCCTGCAGCCTGCATGGCCATGGACACCCCCTGAGGCATCGCACTGAGGGACCTTCACCCAGAGAAAGCGCTGTGTTTCCAGAGCTGGGAGCTGGGTGGGTGAGGCTCCATCCAGGCTCATGCGTGGTACCTGGAGCAACCTCACGCCTCCCTTCCTGCCTGTGCGGTCCCTCGTCCCACAAGTCCTCCCCAACCCTGCGTCTTCCCCTCCCTTCAGCATCTCCAGCTATTAAGGATGATGGCTCGGGCCTGGGCTCCAACCTTCCAGCCTCCGCCCTCTCTCCATCCTTCCTTCTTTCCTTTCTCCTCCTGCTTTTCCATCTTCTCCTTGTACTTGATTTCCTCCCCTCTCTCCTTCCTTCTCCAGTTCCTCCCTTTTCCTCCTTCACTGTTGGATTTCCAGCCTCTCTGATTTCTTCTTCCTCTTCGCCACTCTTCATTTCTTTCTTTTCATCCTCCTCCCAGTCTTTCTTTCTGCTCTGTCACCTCCTTCGTTTTCTTCTCTCTCTGGCTGACTCAGGGGAACGGAGGTGGCCCTCTCTGGAGGGAGGGGTGAGTGTGTTAGGGGGTGAGGGTGGCAGGCTGAGGGGGCAGTGGTCTGGCCTGAGCCCCTCCGGTATTGCTCCAGCCCTAGCGGCAGGAGGACCAGGAGTTCACCTGCAGGGCAGCTGTCAGCGGCTCAGTGGATGGATGAGTGGAAGTGTAGGGGGTGGGGAAGCGAAGTTGCTGGGGAGGGGGCCCTCTTTAAATAAAAATGAAAGGAGCTTGGTGGATGAAGTAGCAGGGACAGTTTCATAATAAGCCTTGCCCAAGGCACCTCTGCCAGGGGACCCAGCCCTCCTGCCCACCTGCCTCCAATCCTGTGCCCTGTCCCCATCCCCAAAGTTTCCTTCAGCACAGAGGCCTGTTTGTTTCTCTGATCCTTTGGGCAGGCCAGAGAGCAGGCAATCCCCCACTCAACTCCCCAGAACCCCACCCGGCCTTCCCCATCTCCCACTGTGGGGTGGCTGGGATTGGAACCCTGGGCAACCTGCTCACAGAGTGATGTCTGGGCAGATTAGCACCCCAAAGCTGGCAGGGCTATTAGGAGGCCTTTGTGGGGGAGGGGACAGGGGAAGGCGAAGGGGATTTTCCATTCTCTGAGCAACTGGATTACACAGTCAGGGGATCAGGGAAGAACTGCTACTTAAGCTGCCTGTGCCCTGGCTCTCCGCCTCTCACGGGCTCAGCAGGGATGTTAGCAAGCCCTGCCTTGCCTGCTTTTGAAGAATCTTTCTGTAACTTGAATCAGGTTTAGGGGCAAAACCCAGTCTCATCTCCTGCCCAGCCCTGAGCTATTACACCAAGCAGGAGCTTAAGAGGGCTCCACTTGCCACCACCTCCACTGAGCCTCACCTTCCACAGAGCCCCCAGGTCTGGAGGTAGATCTGGAAGGTGTGACTCAGAGCGGTGCAGTGACTTGCTCTAAGACACGCCACGAGTGAAAGGCAACCAGGATAGCTCCCTGACAGTGGACTGGATTTATGGGAGCATGTTCTCTGCAGTGAGCCAGTCTTGGAAGGAGCCCAAGACTCTGCTGTTCCCCTTACAAGAAGGAAATTTGCAGGCTGGGCACAGTGGCTCATGCCTGTAATCCCAGCACTTTGGGAGTCTAAAGCAGGAGGATCGATTGAGCCCAGGAGTTCAAGACCAGCCTAGATAACATAGGGAGACATCTCTACAGAAAAATTTAAAATTAGCCAGACGTGGTGGCATGTACCTGTGGTCCCGGCTACTTGGGAGGCTGAGGAGAGAGGATCGGTTGGGCCCATGAGTTGGAGGCTGCAGTGAGCCATGATCATGCCACTGCACTCTAGCCTGGGTGAAAGAGCAAGACCCTGTCTCAAACAAAACAAAACAAAAAAAAAAATAAACGGGGTTTGTTCCTGAGTTTTTTTGTCAGCCCAACATATGTGGCAGAGGGTGGGGAACTCCACTCCCATTTGTTCTTTCAGACTGCAGAAGACCAGACCACAGTGGATGGTGAAGAAGACGGGAGACGTGGAGGAGATTAGGTTGAAAAAGTCCCAAGTCTTAAAGCCTACTCCCAGCCTTGTCACTAACTTGCTGTGTGACCCTGGACAAACCACCTCTCCTCTCTGAGCTTCAGTTTTCTTATCTGCAAAACAGAGGTAAAAACATCTCTTTCAAGCATTGTCTCGAAGGGTGAATAAGACAAGGTACTAGAAGAGCATCAAGCACAGCCCCTAGCATATGTAGCTGCGCCCTCAATAACGGTGGAAGCAAAGTCTTTTCCCCAGGAGCTAGTGGAAGCAGAATCTTTCACCCAGGAGCTGTGCCCACTCCCTAGGGTAGGAGGCCCTGCTACACAGCCACGCAAGTGTTTCTTCCCACCAGGAGGGCAAATCTGTCAGATTCAGCAAGATTGGCCTCCCGGACCTGGTATAAGGTTACTGGGGGGTCATGACCCCATAGCTAGGGTCTACTTTCTAGAAACAGTCCTCACACAAGAGTCCCAAAGACCCCCACCCTAGCCCTGTGTGGCCCCTGAAGGCCTTTTGCTGACAAAGTGGTCATCTCTGACCTTCCTGATGGGCCTATGCTTCTTCCAGCCAGAAAATGTCTGTGATCCCGTGACCCCTAGAAGCCCTGCCTTGCTAATGGTTTTATGATCTTCCCTACAGAATTCTCTCTTTGCCCTCCATATCCCCCAGTCCCTTTCAGTAGGTCTTAGTCAAAATAAACAACATTTATGACCAGAGCAGGATTCAAGGTCTGCATTGCAAACAAATGCAGAGCTCTTTGAAGGTGCCCAGGGAATCCATCACATCCTGGGGTGTGACGTTCCCCAGGCCCAAGGGGAGGTGGGCCCTGGGAAGGGACTCAAGCATGGGAATCTGGGCCCCATCAGAGTTTAGAATCTGAGGATCCTGTGCTGCCTCTCCCTCCTCAGCACCAAGCTCATCCTCCATGCAAGAGGAGAGGGGAGGGGAGAAGAGGGACCGGGCATGACATGACAGGTCCTGTGTGCCCAGTGACCTCTCCTACACTATGTTCAAGGCCCCCTTGGTGGCCAGGACTTGACTCTGTATGTCATCAGGGAGAAGACAAAATGAAAGGGAACAGGGGACATAAAAAGATAAACAGAGAAACAGGCAGCAAACAGGAGTGAATGAGAGGGTTAGAGACCAAACCCACGGCTCTCAGGCCCAATCCTACTCTGGCACTCACCTGGACCGAAGAGCCGCCACCATGCCCACATTGGGACAATTTTCCTATCGAAAACTCATCCAAAACTCTCAGCAGGCCAGTGTAACTAAAGGGGGAGAGGGAAAGAGAGAAGCAGGCTCCCTTCTGAGGCCTGAGCAAGTGATGACACAGAGGGAGAAGTGGAGGCCCTTCATGCAGAATGAAACCCCTCTCCTCCATCCCACTGCAGGTGAGAGGCAGAAGCCCTTCACACATGGTCCTAAACAGCCTCCAGCAGAGAAGGGGCCCGAAAGCGGCAGCTCAGGCTGTCTCATCTCAGCTTTGCCTTCTGCACGTGCTGTGGATGACAGTCTTCTCTGGCAGGTGTGGCCACGGAGCAGGTTTGTTTTCAAGGGGGACTGGCCCTGCCTGGGGAACTGTTGGTGGAGAATATTAATGTGGGATTCCCAAAGGCCCAGGTCTGAGAGCAGCTTTCTAGGACATGCAGCTTAATGCGTTCTTCAGCACCATGCCAGCCTCCAGAACTGGGGCACGGGCCTGGGGGCTGGTGTTCTCTGACTCACGGCTGGGCTTGGGGGGCAGGGGGAGAAAACTTTCCTTCCTCCTGGAGCCTGTGCCTTATCATTTACCCTGCTAAAAATATTATGGCATCCAACAGGTTGGGTGAGGAGCTAGCCAGGAAATATGTGTGGGTAGCAAAGTTACCGATCACATTTAGCAGGTCCCCACGTATAGTATTTGTATGTGGCATATAATTAATGTTTGATGAGTGAGTCAGAGAGAGATAAATTGGAAAGGAAACAGGCACAGAAAGAGAGCTGGAAATGCAAGTACGAGTGTTTCCAGGCTAAATATACTTTGTTTGAAATTATTCTTTGCCTAAACCGAAGGAAGAATAATTTTAATAGCTTTTAATGACCTTGTACCAGTAAATGTAGGTGTTTCAGCAGGGTGCCCTGGTACCCAGCACAGTGCTTTTTGTATAGATAGTCCTCCAAGGCATAGGGCTTTTGGCCTAGAAGAGCCTTGGAGACCATCTCGGCCAGTGGGTCTCAACCTCGGTTGAACACAGGATCACCTGGGGAGCTTTACAAAAAAAATAGTAAGATGCTAGGGACTCACCTCCCAGAGATGCTGATCTAACTGATCTGGGGTGGAACCCAGGCATCTCTGTTTTTTAAAAGCTCCCTGTATGATTCCACTGTGCATCCAAAGTTGAGAACTGCCAATCCAGGCCCATTCTTTTTTTTTTTTAAGACAGTTTTGCTCTTTCACCCAGGCTGCAGTGAAGTGGCCCGATCTCAGCTCACTGAAATCCCTGGCCTCCAGGTTCAAGCGATTCTCCTGCCTCAGCTTTCCGAGTAGCTGGGACTACAGGTGCGCACCACCATACCCGGTTAAATTTTGTATTTTTAGTAGAGACGGGGTTTCACCATGTTGGCCAGGCTGGTCTCGAACTCCTGACCTCAGGTGATCCACCTGCCTTGGTCTCCCAAAATGCTAGGATTACAGACGTGGGCTACCGTACCTGGCCCCAGGCCCATTCTTTACAGATGTGGAAACTGAGGCCTAGAGAGCAGATTGCCTAGATCCACACAACTAAGTGGCAGCAGAATCAGGACCAGAGAAGCTGATCAGGCATCCTGACTCCTGTACACCTCTCTAACACGTCTGTCAAATGAGCAAATAAAAGGTGGATCCTCCTTTGGAGGCATCTCTGTCTGCAGAGACCAGCTGCCTAACCCCCTCTCCCACTCGTACATTTTCACATTATTTTCATCAGAGGCTAGACAGGCTGGCATCTTGACCCTGATCCTCCAGGCTTCCCCTCCTGAAGGCCTCAAGGTTCATAGGACAAACACACAGTTCCCAGTTCAAAAACTGTCACTGCTCTGTAGCCATATGGTGTGTGTCAGTGAATGTCAGTGTACTCCCCAGAGTGTGCATGTGTGTATGCAAATGTGCACATGCACACAGATGCACATTTCAGTAGGAGACTGGGCAGAGCAGTCTCCTGCATGTGGGCACACATCCTTCCGGGCACATCAGCACTTGGCAGTGAGAGTACCAACATGTGTACATATAAATATCCACATGCGGGGTGATAAGCACATTGGTGTTAGCATCCATTTATGCAGCAGGGTAGGCAGGTGTGTGAGAAAATGTGTAAATGTACCAAAGACTTTGAAAAGCTGTCTGGGTGTGCTGCTACATGTATCTGGAATCGTGTACCAGTACAGAAATCTGAATCTCCGTTTCTAAAATCTACATTTACATTTACCTGTGAAGGCACGTATATGAAAATATGTACGTGGCTGGCTGGCCGTGTGACTAAGTGTGACTGGCAGTCTGTGTTTGCAGGGTGCAGGTTTATGTAAGACAGAAAGGCTTCTACTGTTTCTATCACACTTCCCCTAAGTAATCACTGGGAAATACACGTGTTGGAAAACGATCTTTCATGCTTAAATATATCTCAGCATACATAAATGAAACATGATATTGTGCGGACCGAGATGCTACACATTAACGTTGTTTATCATTGATAGAATTAAATAACCCATGCAAGGCCTTGGTAGCATTTCTTACAATTTTATTTAACACTGTTTTGGCCAAGCAGCACTTGGCAAATACACATGTGCACTGTGGCTTACTGCAACAAATGTGCAATTTGTAGGACATAATACACACACAGGAGAAATATGACAAAGGAGTGTCGTCTAAAAATTGCAAGTGGCTGCATGTTTCTTTGGGGCTCATCTTATTCCCCTTCCTTCCCCAAACCTGCCTAAAGCCCATCCCTTCACACTTCCCTAGGGGGTCTCTGCATTCATGCTAAGGAGAGATAAAGTGGAGGGTGAGGATTTGAGGTGGAGGAAGAGATAACACTCCACGACCTGGTCTCTGGAATGTGTCTACTCCTCCCCAGTCTGTCAGAGGCAGTCCCAAGCCCCAGCATGTGTTAAAACTGAGACACCAAAGAAGGCATTTTTTATAGATTCTGCAGACTCTCACATTGAGTGACATAGTTACTCATTCAGAAGGAGGGAAAGGAGCATTGTGCTTATTGTACTTATCAAATTGGTAAATCCTTCATTAAAAGATTCATAGAAATAGTTGCTTCCTTCCTTCCTTCCTTTTTTTTTTTTCAGATGGAGTCTCACTCTGTCACTCAGGCTAGAATGCAATGGCATGATTCTCAGCTCACTGCAACCTTTGCCTCCCAGGCTCAAGTGATCTCCCACCTCAGCCTCTTGCCCACTTTTCTTTCTTTTTTTTTTTTTTTTTGAGGCGGAGTTTCACTCATGTTACCCAGGCTGGAGTGCAATGGCGCGATCTCGGCTCACCGCAACCTCCGCCTCCTGGGTTCAGGCAATTCTCCTGCCTCAGCCTCCTGAGTCGCTGGGATTACAGGCACGCGCCACCATGCCCAGCTAATTTTTTGTACTTTTAGTAGAGACGGGGTTTCACCATGTTGACCAGGATGGTCTCGATCTCTTGACCTCGTGATCCACCCGCCTCAGCCTCCCAAAGTACTGGGATTACAGGCTTGAGCCACCGTGCCCGGCCCACTTTTCTTTCTTATGGGGAAACTATATCCTTCCTGCAGCCCAAATGAGAACAACCTTGCACACAGTTACAGACCTGCCAGCATACCTTTCAAAATGCGTGCTGGCCAACGGACTAGAACGTTGGCTAAATTATGAATGGCCTGAGGGAAACGAAAAACTAAGAGCTGGAGAAGCTGGGGTCTTCATCTACAAGACCAAACTTGAACCTGAGCAAGATGGTAGGACTACCAATGACCATCTTACACGCTGAAAATGTAAAATGCTTCCTTCCTTACCAGCCCCTGGGCAGTAAAAAGGAATCACATTTAGTCCCCTGAATAGATGGCACTTGTATGTCTTTTCAAACTTGCCAAGGACCTTCTTCATCTCCCAAGAGTCAGGCCAAGATCCCACACGGAACCTCAAAGCTCTGTTCCCTAGGATCTGTTTTTAAATTTTTTTTTAATTTTTAATTTTTGGAGATGAGGTCTCACTATGTTGGACAGGCTGGTCTCAAACCCCTAGCCTCAAGCAATCCTCCCATCTTGGCCTCCCAAATTGCTGGGATTATAGACCTGAGCCACGGCACCCAGCCCCTAGGATCTGTTTGTAATCATCCTGGGCTTACAGCACTACCAAGATTGAGACAAGAAACTCTTCCCTATGCTTTCTCTTCTGTGTTCTGAGTTTCTCCCGCTACTTTTTCTCCTATGGAGACCTTTTAGGACTGTGAACTAAACAAGACCAAGTCCAATTTAAACAGCAATTGGACTTACTCCACCCCTGCCCCAAATCCTCTGCCACCAGCAACGAAGCAGTCATCAGAACCATCTTTTTAGACAGCCCCCCCCACCCCTCCAAGGACCTTCAGGGCTACCAGCCAACCTGCTTGGGGGACAGCTGAATGTCAGCACCACAAAGTATTGTATCATCTTCACCCCGCTGAAGTCAGGAAGCGGGTTCTCCAGAGCCTGGTGCCATGGGCTGTCTCCTGAGTGAATACAGAAGAAAAAAAGTTTCCTAACATTTGGATTCAAAGTGAGACCGGTGAAAAGCACCCATCAGTGTGCGTACACCCCCAAACAAACACACACACGCATGCACATACACACACACCCTGTCCATGCAGACAAAATCATGAATCATCTCCATGGCTGAACGTTTTAGCGTTCAGTAATATTCTCAGAGGCCCAGGTTTTCAGCCAAATCCCAGGTCTGTGCACAAGGACACTGCATAAATCCCACCCCTTATGAAAGGCCAGTCCAAGCAGATGGGACCACTCTTAAGTAAACTGTGGAGCCCTCCCTTCATCCATCTCAGAAGGAGCAGCAGGGGGCTGGCCCTCCCAGCCCTAGAGCAGAGAGCGGCAGAGGCTGTTAATTCTTGAGGCTAATGTTCACATCTCCAACTTATCTCTCCGAGGGGAAGTGTCCATTTGACCACACAATCCTCCCTCCCTCACCCTCCCCCAAGGGGAAATCAAATCTTGAAGTCAGACTGGAGGAGCTGCTGCGGAAGGCGAGCACGGGAGAGCTAGGGGCGCGGGTAGGAGGCGGTGAGGGACTGAAAGGTTTCTCTAACCCAGTTTCTTTCCACGCTAAGACTGGGGAAATAACCTCTTGGCAACTCCACTTTCTGATAACCAGCTCATTAATATTTATTAAACAAAAGGTTTTTTAAAAGAAGAAAGGGCCAGATAATTAAACACTCAGCAGAGGTAGATGGCATCAGTTGGGCTTCCTCCACCCTGTTCTCGGTGTGGCCCCCACCCGCAGCCAAAGCCGAATGTGTACCCTGTACCATTAACCTCCCCAGCCCCTGCTCATCTCTCCAGGTATGTCAGGAAGAGACAGACTCAGGCACCCCACGTGCTCACCAGGAAATGCATGGACTGTGAAATTATACCAGGGCTGGACAACTTACCACCACACTGGAACCCTTGGGGTACTGAAATAATTAACTTGCTAATCAGCTATACCTTGCTCTTTCTTTCTTCCTGGAAAAAAACAATTGCAAATCGCCTTCCCATCAGGTTCCCATGTCAGTCACTTGGAGACCAACAATGCTTTTGAAGAAATACACACTCTGCCACCATGTAGACCTAAATGGGTCATATCAAGTCAGGCTTCTCCTCCCCAATCCTTCCCACTAGGCCTCAGGGAGCACACAGAGAAACAGTGTTTCTGGAGACGCAGGGGTTTTTTCCGTCCACGGCACAGATCTTTTCCACCTCCGCTAAGCTTTCTCACTTTCAGCTCTCTTTAGCCTGCTTGCTGGCCCTAAACAGCCAGGATCCATGTGGAGAAAAGAGGATTGATTGGAATCGTAATAACGATTGCTGGCATTCGTCCGGTGTTAGCGTTCACAAAGTGTTTTCACACATTATCTTATTCGGTCAGAGGAGGTCAGAGCTGGAAGGGACCTCAGTAATCATTTAGCTGAACCCCTTCGTGTTACAGATGAGACAACTGAGACCTGGAAAGGATAAACGCCCTTACCAGGCC
This sequence comes from Sapajus apella, assembly GCF_009761245.1. Classification (NCBI taxonomy): domain Eukaryota; kingdom Metazoa; phylum Chordata; class Mammalia; order Primates; family Cebidae; genus Sapajus; species Sapajus apella. The sequence goes on from NW_022436952.1 coordinate 30,948,679, forward strand.
GGGCGCGGTGGCTCAAGCCTGTAATCCCAGCACTTTGGGAGGCCGAGGCGGGTGGATCACAAGGTCAAGAGATCGAGACCATCCTGGTCAACATGGTGAAACCCCGTCTCTACTAAAACTACAAAAAATTAGCTGGGCATGGTGGCGCGTGCCTGTAGTCCCAGCTACTCAGGAGGCTGAGGCAGGAGAATTGCCTGAACCCAGGAGGCGGAGGTTGCGGTGAGCCGAGATCACGCCATTGCACTCCAGCCTGGGTAACGAGAGTGAAACTCCGTCTCAAAAAAAAAAAAAAAAAAACAAAAACAAAAAAACAAAAAAACGCCCTTACCAAAGGCCGGGGACAGCACAGCCACGTCCCCACGCTCCTTGTCTAGGAAGCCTGTGCTGTTGCTTCTGACCCTCTGACAAGACAGAGTGTGGTCACATTTTTGCTCCGCAGTAGATATTAAACAAGTAGATTTTAATCCAAAAATGAAAAGAATAGGACATGAGAATGAATAAAAGCAACTCCTGTAAGAAATGGCTTGAGAGGTGGGGGTGGCTGGGAATGGGGAAGACAATTAGTTTGAGTCCTGAATAGAACATGTAAATTAACAAACTTCCCCCTCTTTTGTCCCCCTTCATCTCCCCACTTCTCTCCAGGCTTAAAAATATGAACATTATGCGGTTTGAAATCTAAGGCTTCATTTGGCTGCAGGTCCCAGGAGGAGAGGGAGTCTTTTCTTGGCTTCAGATCTGGCACCCATGCTCCCAAGGGTTGGCAGCATGACGGGCTTGTGTGTGCCTGTGTGTCCACTCAAGACATTGGATTTAGCAGTGAAAACCAGGCATCTTGATCCTTTCACAGATCAGATGATTTGCAAATTAATGGCTCTTTTCCCCCAAGGCTCTGAGGAGGTTAAAAAAGATTTCTGGTGAAGGGGGGTGGAAAAATATAAAACGGGGAAAGGAAAGAACACGGAGCTGGGATTGTGTCAGGAAAATACTTCCCTGTGAATGGCACTTGTGTGCATGGACAGGGAGCTCTGCATTTCCATGGGGCTGTGGTGCCCCTGTTGCCCGAGCCTGTTGGAAGGTAAGCGGTTCCTTTGTGTGTTCATTTATTACTAAGCCCAACTCTTTTCCCTCTAAAACTCCTTCTTCTCCCTGTTGAGCTGACCATGCCTCTGGATTTATGAAGAGAGATGTTTTAGCAGAAATCCCCCAGAGTGTCCCATCAGCCCTAAATCCCAGGCCCGTTCACCCCCCCAAGACCCCATGACACACAGCATGCCAACACGGCTTCCTCTTGCCTATGCATTAGCCATCCATTGTGGCAACCTGACATCTCTCACACATAAAACCGTAAGAGAGAAATAAAATATCTGTCTCTTGGCGAAAATAAAGCTTTGCCTCCCTCCTGATGTATAGGATATAAAATAAAGCCTCAGCTCCAATAGTGGGTTTTCCTTATGCCGGAGTTGCCTTTGCACACACAGAGACAATGAAGACGGATGGTTTGGGACGAGGCCCAGCCTCCTGGGGCCACCTTCACCCTCTTCTATTATAGGCTCTCCCCCTCCCCGCCTTTTTCTTTCTTCTTCACTTTCTTTCCTTTCTGGCTTGGATTTGCCTTTTATATGCCCTTCTCTTTCTTTCCTCTGGAACTTTCTCTTGCTCACTTTCTTTCTAAAGCTTGACAGAGACGGTGAGAAAGGAGGCACGTTTCTGGCCTTCCCACCCGTGCCCGCCACCTCTCCTCACCTCCCCTTCTCCAATCCCCAGCTCTCTCTGGACCACCAGCCCCTATGACTCATGTCGCTGCTACTGCTTGGGGATTTGCTTTGGTCAAATGTACAAATGTTCCCAAGGGGCAATTAAAAATGTGTTTAGTGGGTGGTGGGAGTGGATTTTTTTTCTAGGGAGCTGCCCTTCCTCCCTCCTTCCTCTCTCTGGGCTGGGTGGTTTATAGATCTCAGCATTTCTTTCTTTAGCCTCTGAGGAGGCCAGCAGAGCAAAGCTGCCACCTGGCAGGGGTGAGAGTTGACATTCACTTCCCAAACCCAAGCCTCAGAGCTGCATTACCAGACAGACTGTGAGCATTGGGCCCCTTCCAGCCAACTCAGCTACCCAGGGACCATCATGTCCCAGGCCAGTCCCCCGCCTCTTCTTCCCAGTCCAGAGAACTGAGGGTGCTGTGAGGGAACATAAGGGGCCTTCCCCACACTCACACAGACCAGAACTGTTGCCCTCAGAGTCACAGAGACATGCCCACCTTCCTGCCTCTCACACACTTGGTGCTCCTTCCCACAGTGCATAGAGCCCACCTTTCCCTTTCCCGCCTTTGTCCCTGGAGGCCTCGCTCTTGCCAGGTGGCAACTGCACCCCTCTGTGCTTCTGTGTCTCTCAACCCAAGTCTGAAAGAAGGGGGTGCAGGATCTGGGCTCCTAGGGGGAACAACAGGGGAGGAGGAGCTTTGGTATGGCAGCGGGGTGAGAAATGTCCCAGGAGCAGGGGCACCTTTCAGCTTCTGAAACTGATCTCCCCAGGTGGAGGGCAGTAGAAGGGCTTCAGTGTGTGACCACAGCACCCTAACCTGAGGAGATCTTTATTAATGCTGCCCAAAACCTGGAAGGGGAAAAGAAGGCAGCAACATCTATGGAACGCTGCCCAAAAGTGGGGGTTGGGGTAGGGCTTAGAGCTGCCAAGTCCAGAAAAAATCCCAGTCCCAAAAGTCGTTAGCTTTGGGGTTCTCTCTCTCTCTGTCTCCCCCCACTTGATCTCTCTCCAGATATCAGCAGTGACCACCGCCATTAGGTAAGGGGAGAGAGTCAATTAGTGAGAGGATTAATTGCTGTGAGGCACGAGCCCCGTTTGTCTTCCTTACTGGGTGTGAGTGTGTTCAGACAGAGGAACACGGGCACGAACCCAAATACACATTGTTGTCACGCCGTCTTAGACGTTTTATTTATTTGTTGGATTCCTGCCCAGAGCCGCTTTTCCACGGGCGCAGTCTCCCACCAAACACGCTGCCTCCTTCCTTCCGCACGCGCGCCTGTCCCAAAGCCGCACACCCCCAGACCCACGGGACGCCCCCTCCGTGCCTACAGGGCCCTCGGCCCCCCGTGCCGGCCGCCTTCTTCGTGGCTGGGTCTCTCTCTGGGTCTCTTTTCTGTTTTTTTCCTTCACTCCTCCCCGCATTTCCGTGACCAGATGTTTCCTTCCTTTATCCGCGCCTGCTTTTCCACACTCCATCTCATCTTTTCCCTGGTTTTCTGCCTTTATTTTCTTTTCTTGTCCCTCTCTCCTCACTTCTACCTCTGTCTCTCTCTTCTGTTCTTCAGCTCAGCCTCTCCCTCTCGAGATTATCCACGTCCAGTCTTTGCTCCGTAGCGCGGAGCTGACTCGCATCTGGGATCTCCACGCTTGACCTAGCTCTTCCGCCCGCTTCCCCTCAACAGTTCCCCTCCCCACCCCACGCCCAGCGCTCGTGGGAAGCCCGAGTTGTTTACCCAGGCCGGGCACACACCGTGACGCCCTGGGCTGCCGGATGCTGCCCTTTCCCGGTCCGGCGGTCCCTGCTCCCCCTTAACCTGCCCAAGCCCCCCTTGCTTAGAAAACAGGGCCAGGCGCAAAGTGCACACTGGAGGAAGGTGCCAAGCCCCACCCCCACAACTTCTCACCTTAAATAGTGCGATGACCTAGGGACCTCGGGCAAGCTCCCTACCTTGGGCTTCCTGGCCTGGAAAGTGGAGATGGTACCCTTCTCTTCCACGCCTCCTCCCCACCACCTTGCTATAGGGCTCAGGGGAGACAGTGATACAAACTGTAAATAGTAGATCATTTCCATGAGAGAGTGATAGGTGAAATTAAGGCCATCTAAGTCCGGAGAGAACTACAGGGAAAGGAGAGGAGGGAGACTTTGGTGCTCAGATCCGAGTGACCCCATCCACGCGGTTCCCTGCGTTGCATTACCTCGGCCTCACTGAGTCTGGGCAAAGTTTGCGTGGCCTCTGGGACTGGCAGAGTCCCGGGGTGCTCCGGGCTGGCTCCTTCCTCCCTCCTCGGGGACGGCGTAGCTGGGTGTGTACTCAGCATGGGGTAACCTCCTGGAGCCGGCTCCGCCCCAGGCACCTCCCTTCGCGGTCTCATCACTCTTTTCTGGGCCTTGGGCTGGGTCTAGAGCAGAAGGGAGAGGAGGGAAATGGCTAGGGGCAGCCACCACCCTCGGGATCTATAGCAGCCAAGGGTGACTGAGCCGGCTTGGTCCAGTTCGAGCGTCAATCCGAAACCTTAGGGGGTGGGGGGCGGGGAAGGAAAGGAGGTGGAAGTTCGAGAGGGGCACCTTCAGGCTCTCCAAACTGCAGGGCAGCTGGGGAGGGCTGACAGAACCCTCTCCAGCTTGGGTTCTGACCAGGGTCCCTCTGGGGCTGATCGTCAAGGAGCTTCTCAAGAAGAGAAACCTGGACTATGAAAGCCACCTCTTAGGCCCTCTGGGGCCGTATTAGGGGGTGCCTGGGAGGAGAGTGGAAAGGACTGTGCAATCACTGAGCTATCAGTGAAAATGACCCCTTCAGCATCTGGTCCAGAATGTACCGGTCCAGGGCCGTGTAAGTGGCTCTGGGGCTGTGGGACTTGGAGGACGTTGGGTAGGAATGCGCTTGTGTAGTTGAGGATGCAGACAGTAAGTGTGGCCGCGAAGATGAGGGGGAAGGTCGGTGCTCTTCGCTGAACGGACATCGGCTTAAATGCAGAGCTGAGCTGAGCGGCCTCGGAGATGGCGAATTGAGAAAGCCTGGTCAGTTTTCTCTCCATGTACCTGCGACCGATTGTGTTTTAAAATAAAAGCTCAATGGAAACGAAAACAAAACAAAACCCACGATTAGTCTAATGTGCTGTCCCTGTGGAGGAGTTAAATCTGGACTCCAAACCTAGAATCAGGAGCCCAGAGGCGCACTCTGCGTAGCGCTCCCAGACCCCTTGTAGACGCCAGGGTTGGCTTCTGCGGACCTGCTTACTGAGCCATCTGGACAACAGGACGAACAGAGCCTGACGCCCTAGAGCGAGCGTCCTGTGCTAACCCTCAACTCCCCTGCCTCGCTGGTCTGCCTGTGGGGAGGGGCCTTCTTTCCCCAACACTTAGGTCCCAAGGTTCTTGCACCCCCAAATGGATGGGGCAACCCCCTCCTACCCACCGGAGGGAGGTGACAGGCCTTGGGTTGAGGAAAGGCCGGCAGCCGGGTTCAGCTGTCGTCCGGTAGGTCCCACTGACCGCCCCACACTCCACTGCGACCCTTCTGCTTTGCATGAGAAGGAGCCCAGCTGGGGCGGGGGCGGAGGCGAGCCACCTGGGACTGGGGCTACTATAGGTTCCAGAAAGGGGCGGTTGGGTCCAAGGCGCTGGCGGCGAGAACCAGGACAGCTGCGGGGACCGGGAGAGAGTGAGGACAACCAGGCTGGATGAGACCCCTCCCGCAGGCCTCACGCAGCGCAGCAGGCTGGGAGGCGCCTGGGGGTCCGGGAGGAGGAAGTGAAGACCCGGTGCCACACGGCTTCTTTTGGTGTTTCCGGGGATGCCCGTTTCCTACCTATTGCCGGTCGGCTTCCGCCGGGAAGTGCCGGGTCCGCAGGAGGAGCGCGAAGCCTAGTCCGAGCCCGCGGAGCCCGCCCGCTAGGTCGGAGAACCGCCTTCTCCGTCCTCTGCCCTGCCCTGCACCGGAACCTGGGAGAGACCCGCGGAGACTGGCGGCGCGCGGGAGCTGACTAGTCCCCTGTGTCCCTCCGGCCCGCAGCTGGGCGCCCACAAGTGGTGTGGAGAAGGCGTTAGGGTCCCGGCACCCAGGGGTCAGGGCAGAACGCCAACGAGTCGCACTGCGGGTCTCTGCGGCTTCGGTTTCCAGTGACTTGGTGACGCCGGCGGCAAGGCGGGGGCTGCCTGTGGGCCTTGGGGTTGCTGGGCGGTGCGGGCGGAGTCAGGAAAGGGGCGTTGGCAGAGCCCTAAAACCCCACGGTCCCTCGGAGCGCAAGCCAGATTCGCTGTAGCAGCTTCCCGGTTCGTCCGAAGAGGGTATTCCATCTGCACAGCGAGACTCCCTGCCAGACCGGGCTCATTGCGACTGCGCTTCCTCGAGCATTTCCCCGGTTTCAGCCTCCGTCTGGTCTGCGCACCGCGAGTGGGGTCCAAAGGCCGGTTCCACAATACCAGCCAGCTCCGGAGGGACGCCCACTCTCCTTGCCCTCCATGTTCTGGCCAAATGCGCTTTCTTAGCACCCCCTCCCCCGAAACCCCAAAATGGGGAGCAAAAGTGGGACCGCCCAGCCCAACCACCTTCAGACTCCACTTCAGGAGAAATCCTGGTTAAGCCCACACAGAACAGGTGTGGTCGAAACAGAATTTGGGGTTTGACTTGAGTGCTCCGAAGAACTAGAGTAACTCTTCCAGACGAAGGCACTCTAGACCAGGATCTGTCCGCCACCTCTGAGCAAATGCACACCCAGGGGCGGCGGTCCGGAGTTCCCAGCCAGAGCGGGATTGGGGAGTTTCGGGTTCACCGAGGAGTGAAGTATGGAGGGTGTGGTCTGCTGTTCTCTGGGGAAGTCGGTGCTAACCCGAAGCCTGGACAGGGAAGGACTAGGAAGCCGGGCACACGCTGCACATAAACTGCACGCCCATCTACTGTAGCCTCTTCCTGGCGTCCCGGCACCCCCTTCCGCCTCTCCTCTTCCCACCACCACGACCGCCAACCCCGGCCGCCGCTGGATCCCCCGGTTTCCCGCAGAGTCGTTTGTTTTTGTACGTTAGAGGTGTCTCCGGATCACAGTTTTCTCACAACTTTCTCGCCAAGATTGCAACTCCTTGCCCGAGGCGCTTCCCTGTCCACTCCTTCCCCCAAGCCAGCGCCGCGCCTCCGGTCTCCCCGCCCCCAGCAGGAAACCGCCCGAATCAACTTTGCGAGAGTGCTCTGCGGGAGGGAGACCTTCAGCTTGCCCAGGACTCAGACCCTGTGGACTTTGGATGGATTGGGGGAGGGGGCACAGAAAGAAGGACGGGAGGAGGGAGATTCCGCTGCTAATCGCCCCCTCCCCCTCCAAAGATGTGCGCTGTGCCTGGGACAAACTTCCAGGTCAAGAAAGTAAAGGGGGACAATGCCAACGGCCGCTGAATCGCAAAGCCCACCTGTGCAGCGCAGCCACCTGGGATTCCGGATCTTGCTACACCCCAGCCTTCCACAAGCCTCCGTCTTGGACTATCCCCACTCTGCAGCAGAACTCGGACCTCTGCCTGCGCATGATTCCCTGTCGCTTTCTGTCCCTCCCAACGAAACCGACGCCTTACCGGAGCAGGAGGGCTTCCAGGCACGGTGCTGCCCGCTGTCCGCGCCGCGCGGGGCCGCGGGTGCCGCCGCCACTGATCCTCTAAACGCGGTCTCCGCGCACTCTCCCGGGCCGGGGGATGCAGAATGGTTTACAGAGGGACCGCGAGGCGCTGATTGGTCGCAGGCCGCAGTGACGTCGGCGGGCGCTGCATTAAGGCGAGGGGGCTTCCAGAGCTCAGCCAACAGCCAGGAGCAGTGACCGAGCCGCCGGAGCTGGGGTGAGACGCGCCGGGGCGGCGACTGGGCCAGGAGGCCAGGGACTGAGGGACGCGCGCCCAGGGAGGGCCAGCAACTAGCCGCGGCCCGGGCGGCGATAGCAGCAGTCCGCACCGAGCCGTTCCAGCCGCCGGCCTACAGTAGCTGCTGCGCCGGGACATTTTTTTAAAAAGCTCTCCAAGCTGCCCCTCTCCTCCCCGACTCCTCCTGCTGCAAAAGAAAAACAAAAAAAGGAAGGAGGCTAGAAAGGAAACCCAGATTTGCCACCACAACGAAAAAAAGAAGGGGAACAGGAAAAGGACAGAAAGTCGAGCGACTGTGGGGTTAGACGGAGGCAGCCGGAGCGTGGGCCGAGCGATGCGGGGCTGCGCGCCCAGGCGGCCGCGAGCTGTGACTGGAGCCACGATGCACGGCCAGGCGCGGTGAGAAGCCAGCCCGTAGTGCCTCCCGAAGGAGCCCGGGCGCAGGGAGGGTCGCCCTGAGCATACGGAGGCCTCCAGGCAGGCCAAGGGCCGAGGTGACTGGGCTGGGGCGGTAGGGAAGGAGCGAGTGCGCCTGGCTGCCTCCGCCCGGAGTCGTCCCTCTCTGTTTTCGATTGACACAAACACATCTCCAATAGCGGGGAACCCTAAGCAACAACAGCAAGCAACACCAAGATCTTCCTCCTACCGTCCTCTCTCTCCCTCCCCTCCGCGGTCTGCCCTCGCCCCCTCCCCTAGGTCCAGCGTGGGCCCTCGGCGCGCCCGGACCCGCAGCGCGATGCCGGCAGTTTAGGATCCAAAGCTTCTCTGCTCCTTTTGTTCTTTTCCTTTTTTTAAAAGAGGGGGGAAATCCCAGTGGTGGGCAGCCTGGCACGCACACACTCGCCCTCACACCCCGACAAAAGCAGATGCACTTTGACTTCTGACACCTCTACCTCAAGCCCGGGAGAACTCAGAGGCGCTTTCCTCGCAACCCGAGCTCGCCGAGTCGTCTTCTTCTTCTTCGTCTCCGTTTTTATTTATTTATTTCCGTTCCCGCCGCTGGTCTCGGTGACCTTCACTCCTCCGCGTGCTCTGGGCAGAAGGGTCGGATTCTCGGCCGCCTGAGACTTCTTTTTCTCGCCCCGGGAGCTGAGGCGGCGCCGCTCCGCCCCGGGGCCCTGGGACTCCCCGGCTGCACACTCCACCAAGGCGCTCCCAGCCCCCGATCAGCCTCGTTTCCTTCCCCCTACTTTGATTTCCTGGTGCGGGTTTTGGCTTGTACGGCCGAGTGTGTCTCCTCTTTTTGGAGAGGTTGGGGAGCTCGTGCCGGTTGTCTTCAGGAGTCATCCCCTGGGCTCTACTTTGCCCCTCTCTCTCTCTGGGCCTCATCAGACCAAAGCAAAGACCATGGTTCACTGTGCCGGCTGCAAAAGGCCCATCCTGGACCGCTTTCTCTTGAACGTGCTGGACAGGGCCTGGCACGTCAAGTGCGTCCAGTGCTGTGAATGTAAATGCAACCTGACCGAGAAGTGCTTCTCCAGGGAAGGCAAACTCTACTGCAAGAACGACTTCTTCCGGTGAGTACTTCCCTCCCACGCCTCTGCTGCTGCCTCCCCGCGGGCCCTTCCCGGCCAGCTTCGGATCAGAGGTTAGCGTGGCCTCGCAGCCCAGTTAGGAGCTGCTTCTAGAGAGGGCAGCCAAGTCCCGCGGGCGCCCGCCTCTCCGCCAGCTGGCGCGCTGGGAGCCCGGGACGCGGCCCTGCTTGCATCCTGGAAACTATGGATCTGGGTTTGGCTGCACGTGCCTAGGAAGAAAGGGTCTGAGCCTGCCTTGGCCCAGAAGCCCCTTCAAGCTTGGAAGAGACAGGGCAGCCTCGGGCGTCGTAGCCCGGACTGCTGTCTTTCCCCGAGCCAAGCTCTGCAGCAACTGCATTCTCCAGGCCTTCGGGGTTGTTTGCCTTCCAGGCTGAGCCCAGGTTCGCTCCCAGCCACTACCTTTTCCGACCCTGAGCGGTCTTGGCGGGAAGCGCGGAACCTTTTGCGTGGAGTGTCTGCCCAGTCCGCGGCAGGAAAGAACTTGGCCTTAAGGCAGATCCTGCACGCCTGGGGGTCTTCCCCAACCCCGGACCTGCCTCCGAATGCAGACCTGGGCAAATAGCTGCACTGTAGCCTGCGAAGCATCCGTAGTTTTTTCCTGCTTCCCTGGCTGCCGAAGTTGGCGGGTGGTTCGGCTTCAGCCCCAGGCGACTCCGACTCCCGCGAGCTCCGCTCAATAGCCCTCCTAGGAACTGCCAGCCACAGCCAGCACCCTCCTTGCTGAAACATGGGGGAAAGCCGAGACCCCCAGCTTGCTGGTGGGGAGACTTCTCCCTACTCCCCTTATCCGTTTAGCATTTTAATTATATTGTGTTACACTCACAATTTTGCTGCTCTATCCACACAAACACACAAGTCAGCAGAGAAGAACAGGCGCAAATGCAAATTGTAATTTCACCCAAAGGATGTGAAATCTCGCAGTTTATTCAGCTGACTTGGGGTTTCTGCTTTTCTGAGTTTGTGATCATAGTTCAAATCAGGGAGCAGGGATGAAGAGGAATTCAAAGCCACTCAGAGCGCCAAGGCGCCCTGTCCCCAGTGCCGTTCCAGGACTCGTGGCTGGGGTTGGGCTGCATGGACCGTGGAGCAAAGCTTCGTGCTCGCTGGTGTTTCGGGAGAACGCATGGGCTGACCCTCTGAGCCTCCGCGGGCTGCTCCGGGTTTCCTCTGCAATGACTGGATCATAGCGGGAGGGTGGCAAACCGTACTCGTAGTACCTGCTGCCAGTGGGTCCCTGAGGCCTGGCTTCCACAACCCGCGGCAGGGCGCCCAGAGCCAGCTCCCGCGCCTCCCGCTTTCGCCAACTTGCCCCGCTTGAGGCAAGCGCGTGTCGGCGGGAGGGCTCTAAGGACCCTACGGCCACGGCCACGGCGGGGGTGGGGGGCGCGGGCTTTCCGCGGCTATGTTTGTTTACCCACAGCGGGACTAGACCTCACCAACCCCGCGTACGCGGGTCCTTTTGCGATGAAAGAGAGAAAAGCGGTGCTTCGGGCACGTTTATATGGAGCTCTAATTAGAATTCGACTTTTCTGAATCTAATCGGAAAATAAGTGTCCCCTGTTCCCCTCCTCATGGGTCACTGCCTTGCCACCTTCTTTAGACGATGCTTCTTTCCTCTGGGATGAGGCTGGGAGTGAGGCTGGGGCTTGCGGGGCAGCTTGGGCCCCTGGCTGTAACCGCTTGTATCTGCTCCCTGACTTTTCCCTGGTGCCACTCTCTCTCCTGCTGCCTCCTCACCTGTTTAATCGGAATTCTGCCATTCTTTCTCTCTCTCTCTTCCCTTCTTTCCCCGCTCCATTCCTCCTCTCCTACTTCCTCTACTTTGGACATCTTTCCCCTCTCTGGCGATCATCTTTCTCCCCGTCTGTCTCCCCTTGCCCCTGGCTGACACCCCCCCTGCCCTCGCAGGTGTTTCGGTACCAAATGCGCGGGCTGCGCGCAGGGCATCTCCCCTAGCGACCTGGTGCGGAGAGCGCGGAGCAAAGTGTTTCACCTGAACTGCTTCACCTGCATGATGTGTAACAAGCAGCTCTCCACCGGCGAGGAGCTCTACATCATCGATGAGAATAAGTTCGTCTGCAAAGAGGATTACCTAAGTAACAGCAGTGTTGCCAAAGAGAACAGCCTCCACTCGGGTGAGGCTCCAATTCCCGACTGGCTAGGGCAGGCGGGTCCTGGGGGAGGAAGGCTCGCCAAGGCCCCGGGCTCACCTGTCCCTTCCCTCTTCTCAGCCACCACCGGCAGTGACCCCAGTTTGTCTCCGGATTCCCAAGACCCGTCGCAGGACGACGCCAAGGACTCGGAGAGCGCCAACGTATCAGACAAGGAAGGGGGTAGCAACGAGAATGACGACCAGAACCTGGGCGCCAAGCGGCGGGGACCGCGCACCACCATCAAAGCCAAGCAGTTGGAGACGCTGAAGGCCGCCTTCGCTGCTACACCCAAGCCCACCCGCCACATCCGCGAGCAGCTGGCGCAGGAGACCGGCCTCAACATGCGCGTCATTCAGGTCAGGCCCCAGCACGCCTCTCCATCCCACAGAGGCCCACACTACCACTCTGGGCACCCAGGCCGAGCCTATGAGGGCCCAGAATCCAGAGAGAAGTGAGAGATGGAGTCTGGAGGTGGGGTGTCTAGACACATCCCGACCCTGCTGCACCTGTGAAATGCCTGATGCCCTCCAGTATCTAGAAAGCCTTCTTCCCAGCCCAACAGAGATGATAGTGGCAGTGGAGGGGGAGGGGCGGGAGCTCAGCCAGAGGCTGTTGAACATTCAGGAGAGAGCTGGGACCTCTCTTTCTGCACATACCCCACCCCAACCTCGGGTTTGGAAGGGTCAGAGAAGTCCCAGTGTCCACCAGAGTCAATCGGTTCTTCTGCCTTCTGCACAAAGTGAACTCCTTCTAACTCCAACTTTGTGATCACTTGCTCCAATTAGACAAGCCCCAGATCAGGGACTTCCCCTCCAAAGAGAGGTGGTTCCACCGAGAATCAGCCCTGCTTCAAGCAGTTTGGAGTGAAATGGGGAGGAGAGGCCTCCTGGAGGCAGCTGGGCCTGTGGGTGGAAAGGAGGCAAGACTGCTGAACCTCCAGGCTGGAGGGAGTCTCTGGCTCAGTGCTAGGTGTCCGGTTCACTGGGCCTGGATGCCCTGCGTGGGTGTGGGTGGATGTGCCAGCCTGGGAGGCTAACTGTGCACATGCACATGTGTGCAGGCGGAAGGCCCTGAGTCCTACAGGAGACTGAGAACCTGTGCATGAATGAGAAGTTGTGTGTCTGTGTCAGTATTGGCAAGAGGCTGCGGATAAGTATGTTCGGCACTGTGAGATGTGCATGGGTGTGACAAGGAGATTGTGGGTTTTGGTATCACAGGCTGTTTCTGTGTCTTACACGGTTGGGGGGAGGGTTGCTGCAAGAGACCGTGAAATGGAAGCTCGGTGTGTGTCTGACATTATTTTGGAGAGATGTAGTGTCTCTGTGTGTACAGCCCCGGAGAAGCTGTAACTGTGATAGTGTGACTGTTAGAAAAACCCCAGCTATACCACAACTGCCCCCCCCCTCCAGACAGGGCAGCCTGTCCAGGTCCTCCTGTGGGATTCCTGCTCACCATTGGCTCAGGGCCCGCCCTGAGTGGTCCTAGTCAGAGATCGCACTGTCACCACTACCCTATACACTACACCGACACACACACACACGGAATCAGTCAGCCGGGCGGTAGAGAGGGAGAGGTGCTGGCTAGGCAGGGAGGGCCCCGGGATCGGGGGATGGAGTCTCGGTGGCCTCATGCCGCCGCCCTGTGCTGTAGGTCTGGTTCCAGAACCGGCGCTCCAAGGAGCGGAGGATGAAGCAGCTGAGCGCGCTGGGCGCCCGGCGCCACGCCTTCTTCCGCAGTCCGCGCCGGATGCGGCCGCTGGTGGACCGCCTGGAGCCGGGCGAGCTCATCCCCAACGGCCCCTTCTCCTTCTATGGAGGTGGGTGTGCGCCGACTGGCGGGGCGCGGCCCGGTCGGGGCGGGCTTCGCAGGAAGCGGGTGGCGGCGCGGGGGCCACTGGAGAGTCGGGGCGAGTAGGGCGAAGGATGGGAGTAAATCAAGGGGAGGCGGCGGGACCGAGGGCCCAATTCCTGGCCTTGAAGGACGGGGGTGGCTAGTAAGGGGCAGCTCCGGAGCTTGCGCCCAGTCTCCTCCCTGCAACCAGGCTCGCGGGGGCGCTCCGCGGTCGGCGAGTTCCCCGAATGGCCTTCCCCAGCCCGCTCGAGGGCGCGCCTTCCTCCCTTGTGCTCCCGCCCGCCGCCTGCCCGGCCCTGACGTCCTGCTCCCTCCCCGTCGCTCCGCAGATTACCAGAGCGAGTACTATGGGCCCGGGGGCAACTACGACTTCTTCCCGCAAGGCCCCCCGTCCTCGCAGGCCCAGACGCCAGTGGACCTACCCTTCGTGCCGTCGTCTGGGCCGTCCGGGACGCCCCTGGGTGGCCTGGAGCACCCGCTGCCGGGCCACCACCCGTCGAGCGAGGCGCAGCGGTTCACCGACATCCTGGCGCACCCACCCGGGGACTCGCCCAGCCCCGAGCCCAGCCTGCCCGGGCCTCTGCACTCCATGTCGGCCGAGGTCTTTGGGCCCAGCCCTCCCTTCTCGTCGCTATCGGTCAACGGTGGGGCAAGCTACGGGAACCACCTGTCCCATCCCCCCGAAATGAACGAGGCGGCAGTGTGGTAGCGGGGTCTCGTACGGTCCGTGGAGTTCGTGGTTGTACAGAAATGAACCTTTATTTAAGAAAAATAGAAAAAAGAAAAAAACATAAAAAGCAAGTCCCCACCCCCTTCCTCCAGCCTCGAGAACCTTTCTCCTTCTGGGGAGACCAGATGGAAAAGGGGGACAAGAAATAGGATCCAAATCGGCCTCGAGGTGGGACTAAGATCCACGCACTGGCTGCCGAGGTGCAGAACTGGGGCTCCCCAAGGGAAACGCAGACCTCTCCCTACCTCCCACCTGGACCCGGATCCGTGGACAGACCCCGAGGGCGAGGGCGTGTGCGCCCGGAAGGCGGGCGGCGAAAAGACGCCCATGGCAGCCATTGGTGATGCCAGGAGCCGTGGGGAGGGAGGCCGTGAGCGCAGCCGGGTGAGGGACGTGAAGCGGCCGAGGGCGCTCCCCGGCCAGCCAGGAGGGTTCTAGCTCTGGGACAGCCCTCATTAGTGTTGTCTCAGAGCTCAACAACAGTGACGACAAACTCTTACAGCTTCAGAAACGCCGACCTGCCGTGCATCAGGTGGGACTATATATATATATATTATTTTTGTCTATCTGGATTTTTGGTTTTTGGTTTTGCCAAAATTGCAAGATTCTAAATGTAAAGCCCTCAGTATCAACTCTTCTACCTTCACAAAACTACACACACACACATACACACATACACGGACACACTAGATAGGATGGTCTCCCGCCAGACCGCTCAGTAAAATGACTTGAACATCAGCTATACAAGAACAATATTCTACCTTTACACACACACACAAATTTTTAAAAAGACTATTGAACTAAAAACAGTCAACTGTTTACGTATAATGTTAAATTCAGGAGTTCAGTGTTTTACTAATATATCCTGTTTTGAAACCTCTTGTTCGAAAACAAAATGTTTTGAGCAATCAACCAAAATTGTTCCTTTTCTTTTCCTGTAGATGTTCTGACAGATTTGCAGGGCTTTCGGCTCACTGTGCTAGTATGTAAAAAGGTGTTGTTTACACGAGGCAAAGAGAAAACATGCTATTCAGACAGTTGCCAAATAGAATAATTATAGCACAAATACTGTAAAGGTGCCTGGCACCAGCAACCGGAGAAAGTGTTTAAAAAAAAAAAAGTGTTACAAGGTTTAAAAAAAAAAAACATCTTTGCTAATTTTTTGTCCTGTTGAACATTCATGGAATTGTTAATATGACTTATATAGACCCACACAGGTTTTATTTTTGTGTCTTTAAAATAAAAGTCCAAAATATTTAAATTTTATGGTCAAATATGCAGTCAACAGCTGCTACTTTTTTCTTTATATATTAAATTTCTCATATGTCTTTTATTGTTCTAATAAACCTAAGCTTGTGTGACCTCCAGTGCATATTAGACCATTCACTGTATGAAAGAAAACATGTTGAATAAATTTGTGAGTTTTTAATAAAAATAGAAAATCTGATGTTTAGATAATTGGTGTGTTATTTGATGTTTTCAAAGGGGAGCCCTGATAGGGAGCTGAAGAGGTCCTCAGAAGCCAGGTGGAAAAGAGAGGCAGGATTGGGGTGATATATCTGTTTTTGCCTTGGCTGTGGCTGAATCCTTTTGCTAATGCCAGCCAAGCTTTTCTATGTGGCTTCCTGCTGTTATTAGCTACAGATTTGCATTCTGTGGATTTAACTGACACCATTGAAGAGATTTTTGCTGATAAGTTAATATAGAATTTGAAATAGAAATCAAATCCATGGCTAAAAAATGAGTGGTCCAGGTCTGTGATTAGGCATGAGATCTAAGGCATTCCCTCTTTCACTCTCCCTGCACATGCAAAACTGGGCTTGTGAATATCAGATACTTGTAAATACATAGTTAGAGGTGGTCCTTTTCAGTTTCAATTCATTTCCCATAGATAATCCGGCTTACTAATTTGGTGGTTTGAAAGATAATGTAAAGGCTTTCTAATTTGGTGGTTTGAAAGGTAATGTAAAATGAATGTGTAGTACAGCTAGAAATGAAATACTTTAATCCTTTCACAGAACTGATATGAAATTGTTGTTTTATAGTATTTGTTACCTTTGAAGTTCCCCAGAAAGAAAACTATTTTGCCTGGCACAAGATACATATTTTTTCTCTGAAAGATGAACAACAACAACAAAAAAACGAATATAGAAATCAAATTTCAACTGGGAATTGCCATAGGTTCTAGAAGTAGCTCAATTCTTTCCAGT
The DNA here is from genome assembly GCF_009761245.1 of Sapajus apella. Taxonomy (NCBI): domain Eukaryota; kingdom Metazoa; phylum Chordata; class Mammalia; order Primates; family Cebidae; genus Sapajus; species Sapajus apella. The sequence goes on from NW_022436952.1 coordinate 30,964,752, forward strand.
CCTTCCCTAGACTTGGAAGAAATTTGAATATTTTATCTACTATGAAATATTCTTATGGATGTGTGTGTTTTAATATCAGATGCTATTAAGAGTTCCAGAATTTCCTTTCCATATCACCTAGATTTCACCCTGGATTATTTATTTTCTTATTTAAAAAGTCAAAGGTTTGACATTAAATTGTATATAATTTCCAGTGCTGTTTTCAAATTTTGTTAAGACACAGCCAAGTTTATCTTTCTTGCAGAGAGAGCTTTAAAATAAGCAACATTTCACTGCATCCATATGATGGCTTATCTAATGGGGGAGGAGGCTATCGGGAGGAATCTGGCAATGTTCTTTCAAAAATAAAAATTTATAAAATACAGAAAAGACTCTGGAAACTCCTAGCCTCTGCATGCAGTACATTTCTTTATTTGCTTTATATGCAATCACTGGATCGGCTTGTTTTTACCTTTTTAGCATTTATATACATTAAATCATAGCTAACTTATTCATTATAGACGCTACTCCCTAGCCCCCTTTAAAGACAATCATTTAACTGAACTGGGCGCATTGGGAAGCTGCATTTTCCTATCAAGGCTGCTGAATTATTTAGCAGCTTTATTGTGGAATCGGGGTATTTAATAAGAAGCGTTTCCGAGTTGAGCACACGATGTGGATTCGATTCTTCTAACTCGGTGGCAGTGGCGCAGTCTCTCCACTCGGCGCGGGATTCTGAATCCTGGCGAAAACCCGAACAGGTGGCAATGCTCAGCAGTCAAATTTGGAGCCGAAGGCTCTGAGGAGGAGGCCTGAAAATGTCAGGGCCTGTTCCCCTCCCCATCAGTGGTGTGCTGCCCCTCTGGCCCCAAGGTGCGGGGAGGCGCGGCACCATCCCTAGGCGGAGCTCCCGGGGGAGGCGCAGCAGGAGGGAAGCGCCACTGCAGTCCCCTCTAGCCTAGAAGAGCAGCCTGGTTTCTCCCTGCGGCCATCTTAAAGCACCACCTCTGTGCCTCCTGCCACCTGCCTTCAGGGTTCCAGCAGCGGGGAGCCCCCGTCTGCTCTGGCAAGGGAGCTGAAGCTCACCCACCCAACTTCTCTGGGCTGGCTACCGCTGGGGAGCTGCATCCGGTGAGGCACTTGGGCAAGTGTTACCCATGGAGAGCCAGGACAGGCATTGCCAGGGGCTGGGACCTGAGGGTGGACAGCATCTGAGGAGGGGCAAGTGGGAACTTGGTTTTCCTAAACTCTTGAAACTCCTGGTCAAGCGAGCAGACAGTTGTTTGGGACAACTGGAAGGTGTCACTCCTGCCCATCATCTGCTGTGCCTAATCACCTGCCACTTTGCAGCCCTCAGAGAGCAGGCAGAGGGACTGTGGACTGGGTGTCCCAACGCCTTCTCTGGAGAAGGCTGTTCTGTTGGGGAACTGCTCGCCCTTATTCTCTTCTCCCTGTTCCTCTCATCTCTAGAGCAGTCAGGGGTTGAAACTCCTTGCCACAGTCCACTCTCCATCTCCTACCCTAGCAAGAAGCCCTTCCTACACCATCTCAAGACACTGGAATTCAGGTAGGGAGGGGCCCCCAGAGGGAGTATTTGAGAGTTTGCTCCCCTGTCCCGCGCCTCAACTACTCTCAGTTGCATCTTAATTCCTAGAATTATTTCCTCTTCCCTCCACTTCTGGAGTCCTCTTTCTACCTTCAGTATAAGCCCAGGCAAGCATTTTGGGGGATGTGTGTGACAGTAGGACAGTCTCGATTCCTTGCTAAAATGGCTTCTGAAGTCAGTAGGGACCAGGACAGGGAAGGGAGAGTAAGTAAACAGGTCTATGGCATTTTCTGCAGAGTATTTGCCCAGCAGAGCCCCCAAATTGGCCAGCAGTGTCCTGTTTGCATGACAGCTTAGAGGTGGTCTCTGCACTGCTTCACCTCCCTTTCTCTCTTCTTCCTTCTCTTTACCTTGAAGGCCAGGTTTCTAAGCATTATAAGCGCCCAAAATAGCAAGGGAAGAGGAATGCAAGAGATAGTTTCTTAAATGTGGGGTTTGAAGCCCAAGGCAATAGCACCTCACCCAGGCCCAAGGAGCACACTTTTGCTCAGGAGGCCCAGATGCAGGCACAAGACTGCAATTAGAGGAAAACAAGAAACTGTCCTCCTAGGCTGAGTTCTCTTATGAATGGTGAAAAGCAGTTTTCTTCTCCTGAGTCCCCTGCCTAGCCTGGCATTCTTTTCCTTCCATATCTGAGGGCGTTTACCCTCAGTCAGGTTCTCCTTCCCCTCTGCAGCCCTGGCTGTCTTCATTCTTCAAGAGCCACTTTACAGGGACATGGAGCAGGCTCCACTAAAGTGGTGTCCTCTCATTGCTCTTGACCCTGAGGGCATATGATGATTGTGAAAGTCAGGAATCCTCTCTTCCCTTGGTTTCCATGGGAGACAGTGGGAAGCTGAGTGTTCCCCGGTTGTTCAGCTGTGGGATCCAACTGGCCTGGGCTGTACCCAAGAAAGGGGACTACCAGAGTGCACCACTAACGTCTCTTTTCTGGATCCTTTTGAGGTAGATTCTGTTTAGAGGGTTCTAAGTCTCCACAGGCAACATACAACAGATACCCTAAGAATAGACCACTTTGTACTCACACTTATCCCTTATTGCTGCTTCTGTTTACATGTTTGTCTACCCTCCTAGGTTCATCACGGTGGGGAGAGAATCCAACTTACTTATCTTGTATCTTATCTAGCAGTGCCTGCCACATAGTGGGCAGTCAGGGAATGCTTGATGAAGGAAAGAGGATGTAAAGGGATTGTGTCTTTCCGGGTGCAATTACTTTTATACTATTAAGTCCATATTTTAAGTCTGCCTCTCTAACAATAGACCTGAATTTTTCTGCATCTGTGCACCTGTTTAAGGTGTCTGAGTATGCCCTCATCTCTGAACAGCAAAGATAATCAATACCGAGGGGTGCGCAGTGGAGTAATCCACACCCCACCCCGAGCAAGGATACTTGGAGAAGCTACAGAAACTACTTTTAGCCACAGGGATTCCTAAGTATTCCCATTAATAAAGACCCCAGCAGTCCGCCGCACACTTACACATGCATATCTCTGACACAGGATCCCCCAATCCTGGCCGCTGAAGGGCGGGAGGTGTGTGCCTCAGACTACTCTAAATTGCGAAATGTCAAACCTGTTTTGGGTCCCAGTCCCTGCGTGCCCGAGTGCGCACCCGCCGTTCGAGCAGCTTACGCTTTACTCCCTCCTCCTTCCCAAATCAGCCACCGTGGGCCACGGCTACGCTATGCTTTATTCCTAAGGGAATCTCCCACAAATCTCGAGGCATATTTTGTGCATGGGGATACCGGCCGCGCGCATCGCAATCCCGGCTCAGCGCCAGAAGCGGTCACGTGCCCTCGCGCGCTTCCGCACCGCCTCTTCCCCCGCGCGCGCGCGCACACGCACACGCGCCCGCACCGCTCCAATCCCTTCAACCTTCTGCGCGCTTCCGCCTTCATCCTAGCAACGCCCGTGGTGACGCGCAGGCCCCGCCCCCTCCCGCGCGCCTCCCGGAAGTTGCCGGTCCAGAGCTGTAGGGTGGCCTCCGCGCGGTCTCTGGCGGTGTCGGGGAATCGGATTCGGGCGAGAGGAGCAGGCTGGGAGGGAGCTTCGGGGCCGGGGGTTGGGCCACACATTCACGTGCGCTGGGCGGAGTGGACCGGGACCTGGTGAAGATGGCGGGGCCGCAGCCCCTGGCGCTGCAACTGGAGCAGTTGTTGAACCCGCGACCGAGCGAGGCGGACCCCGAGGCGGACCCCGAGGAGGGTGAGGCTCGACTGAGGCAGGCCACGTGCGGAGCGGTGGGCCGGGCCCTCTGGGGCCCTGGGGAGGCCTGGAAGGGGCGTGCGCGAGGCCGCCGGGCCTGTGCTCCTTCGCTTGGCTCAGAGGAACCTCGCCTCCCGCGGGGGTGTCCCCCGGGCGCGGGAGGAGGGCTTCGACTTCTTTTCACACGTACTCGAAACTTGGTGCTCGGCCGGGGGGCGGAACAGACCGAGGGCTCAGGCCAGGAGGAGCTGGACTTCGGGTTCACTTGCTCCAGGGCTGTTGGAGGGACCCAGAGAGTCTGCTTGCAGGTTGGAAGTCAGCTTTGAGGATGCCCTTATACTGGCATTGCATTAGAAAGGGGGAGAAGAAAGTCACATGTTTTTAACTCTGGTTGCCCTTAAAAACTAAGTTGGAGACTGATGGAAGGATTTTCTGGTGCTGTTTAAGCCTCTTGAGGTCTCAAGACACTTGCTTCGTGGCTGATGACTGAGACTGCTGTTCTGTAAGCTGATGTTGAGAGTCTAGCTGGGGGTAATCCTGCTTTAGACTTGAGTCGGAACTGTGAGAAAGGGAGAATAGGGACCGATAAATGTGAGTGCTGAACCATGTTGAAGGAACCTGGGGCTGTTTAGCCAGAATAAGCAAAGAAAACTCCCCGAAGAATGGGATGGAGGGGAGAACGTGATGGCTGATTGAAGACATTGGAGTGGCTGTCACACATGGAAGAGGAATTCAACTAGTTTGGTAGGATCCAAGGTATAGAAATATATCCTACCAGTAGATGCGGGGAGTCAGCTTTCTGTTTAGAAACAGCAATAAGACAGTGTTCTACTTTGGGAGAGAATGAATTTCCTATTCCTGGAAGTTGGTGGGGATTTTGCAGAGGATGTTCAAGTATGAGATGAATGGGTCGACTGGGGTTCCCATGAAAGTTTCTGCTAACTTGTTCTGATTGCTTTTCCCTCTCCCCCAACAGCCACTGCTGCCAGAGTGATTGACAGGTTTGATGAAGGGGAAGATGGGGAAAGTGATTTCCTAGCAGTGGGTAGCATTAGAAAACGGGCATCAGCCTCCCTCTTGGACACAGACAAAAGGTATTGCGGCAAAACCACCTCTAGAAAAGCATGGAATGAAGACCATTGGGAGCAGACTCTGCCAAGATCATCTGGTGAGTAGACATTTTTGCGTGGAACTTTTTCTTCCCTAATTTTTTTAGCATTAAAATCCTCCCGCCACCCGCCGTGATCTCAGCAAGACTACTCTGCGTCCTCCTACCTGTTATCTTAGGAGAAACCATTGATTTGGTATTAGAAAGGGTGTTAGAGGTTACGTCATTTCGCTTCATAAGGAATCTAAAGCCCAGAGTGATTAAGTTGCTATACTCCTTATGTTCAGACTAATGGCTCACCCTAAAATGGAGTGACAGAGGAGGCAGTGGATACTGGATATTGGAGAGGGTTATGAGCTGAAAAAGCACTGTGTCTGATGAGCATGTTACCCTCGAATTGTGACCCCTGTCCTTCGGTTTTTCAGGTCTTGCGTTGAAGCACTGTGTAATACTAGTTATTTGTGAAACTCATTTTTTGCCATTGTAAAAATCACATAATCCTTGTTTTCCCTGCAAAAGAGTTAGGAGTTTGTGTGCTTATAGTTTTAAAGAATTATAAGTTTCTCAGAGTGGAAGAAAGGGCTAGATATGGTGATTATTGAGAGAATGCCATTTGTTTTCCTTTTGAAAGGTCAGGGGTATCATGTTGAGAATCCACAGATAATATAAAATGAACTATCATTTAGGTTATAATATCTATGATTTAGTCCTTGATATAGTTCTGGGAGCTCCTGATAACCTCATTTCATATTCTTTGCCTAGAGACTGATAAAGGGACCAATCATGAGACAAATGTAATATTTATTGAGTTCTCACCATGCATCAGGCACTAACGAGCTCTACAATTTAAATTCTAAGAGCCTGGGACACACTAAGTCCTCAAAAAACAGTGTTATAACATTACCTGGAATTAGACAGATTTTTATAAAAAAAAAAATCATCACTACGTCTATCACCTAATTTAATCCTCCCAATCTCCCACAAGGTTATTACTACTTAGTCCCATTTTACCGGTAAGCAAATTGAGGGACAAGTTGGTTAAGTAACTTTGCTCAAGGTCATATAGTTAGTGGAAGAACCAGGATTCAAATGAAGGCCATCTGACTCCAATATATACAATTTAGTAAACACTGTATGGATGTTTCTTAATCTGAGAAATGGCAGACATTCAAAGAATTTAAATAACAATTTCTGTTTACTGTTTTGGCACTTAGTTTTTGTGTTTATATTTTTGACAGCTTTGTCTGTGTCTTAAGTTTATGTCTAACTCTTTAAAGAAGTGCTGAAAGACCCATCACATTTTCCTAAAATCTTTATTTTATTGAAGAAAGTTTTTGGAAACCAGTCCCTGGATCTAAGACTCGTGGCTTGCAACACATGGGGCTTTTATGTTAAACCTTGGAACAGATTGGATACACTGTCAAAACCTCTAAGTATCAGATGATGCTCTAAGCATGAGGAAAACCAGGAGCCTTAACTTGCACTCTATCTGCTATAGGATCAAGATCAGAGTCCTCATGAAAGACAAAGACCCTTCTTGATTTGGTCCCTGAGCAACTTTCTGGTCTCATCTCCCATCACTTCCTGTGCATTCTGCACTCTAGTGCAGTTTCCTGTTTTTCTTACCCCTTCTTTGTCTCTGAGCTGTTCCTTATGCTTCATAAGTAAAATTATGTCTCCTTCTCCACATGAAACCATCCCTCACCTTTCCAGGAGAGTCAGGTGGTTCCATCTCCATATACTGTGTGCTAATGGCATTGTCATATAATTATTGACATGCATATCTACCACTCCTACCAGACCATGAACTCCCCTGCGGATATTAAATTCTATTTGCCTTTCCTTAGCCTCGGGCTCATAATAAGTGCTTAATAAGTATTTAGTAAATAGGTCACATGGGTGTGATAGATTGTACATTTTTTCAGATCAGGTTTGGGAAAACTGGTAATTCTCTTACACCAGCTGAAATGTTACTGTTCTTCAAGGACGATACCAAATGCTAGCTCTTCCTTATAACTTTGCTTGAATTCACTTGCCCCACCATTACAATTTCTCACTCTCTGGGTTACTGAAATTTTGTCAAAGCACTTCTGATTCTTTCCTGAGTTGTAATTTTGTGAATCTGTCTTTCCCACTAGTTCCTTTTGTTCTATTCATCTTTGCTTCTCCCTTTGCATTCGGAGATTGAAGATGTGTAATGAATATATTTGTTGAATTGAATTGAGTACAATAAGATATTTTTCCTCCTGATGCCACAGTGCTTTAGTTGAAATGAATTATTTGGCTTGATATTTTTCTCCAGGTAACACCCATTTTTCTCTTTCTTCCTTCTCTTCTTGTTCAGATGAGGAAATATCTGATGAGGAAGGGTCTGGAGATGGAGATTCAGAGGGACTGGGTCTGGAGGAATCTGATGAGGATGATCTGGGTACTGCTGAGGAACAGGAGTCTGGTGACCATAGGGAGAGCAAGAAGAGCAGAAGCTGCTCTGCAAAAACACCGGGCTTCAGTGTCCAGAGCATCAGTGACTTTGAGAAGTTTACCGAGGGAATGGATGACCTTGGGAGCAGTGAGGAGGAGGAAGACGAAGAGAGTGGCATGGAAGAAGGGGATGACGAGGAAGACTCCGAAGGTGAGAGTGAGGAAGAGAGTGAGGAAGACAGGGCTGCAGACAGAAACAGTGAGGACGATGGTGTGGTGATGACCTTCTCCACTGTCAAAGTTTCCGAGGAAGTGGAAAAAGGAAGAGCCGTGAAGAACCAGATAGGTTTGTACATGGTTTTGCTGATTGCCGGTTTTTCAAAATATCTGCATTTGGTCTGCTTTTCGTTTGTTTGTTTTTGGCTATTCTCTCTCTCCTGTGTCCTTTCAATTAGTTTGTGACATGCCCCACTTACCTAGAGGCCTAAAGCCCTATTCCTGTATGCTTAGCCAGCCATTTCTGCACTGAGCTGCTTAGCTGGTTCTGCTCTAGTACTTCCGGCAACTGGGGAAGATTGAAGAGTGTTTTCTCCTCTCCTTGGGTTTTAGCATTCCCACTCTGCTGTAGCAAATATTTGCTTCATAGATACTGAATTTATTTCCTATAATAGAGAATATTTGTTTCCATGGCATAAAACTGCTAAGCTGTGGTGCTTAGAGACTGGTGTGGTTTTCTGTTCTTCCCTACCCCTGCTACCTCACCCCTAGAACATTTTATTATTGAGGAATGGGATTCTCTTTTCTTCTTTCTCAGCACTGTGGGACCAGCTCTTGGAAGGAAGGATCAAACTACAAAAAGCTCTGTTGACCACCAACCAACTTCCTCAACCAGATGTTTTCCCATTGTTCAAGGACAAAGGTGGCCCAGAATTTTCCAGCGCCCTAAAAAATAGTAAGAATACGTATGTCCTCTTGAGATGCTTAAAACCACTTTGTCAAATGAAGACAGCTTTGATTGAAGTGGATTAGGAGCTAAAGCCATGTTTGTTCTGCTTTCTTCTTGCCTGCTCTTGTTCTCCCCTCCCCATCCCCCTTGGCTTTCTCAGTTGCTTCTTTTTCTTTTTTTTTTTGAGGCAGAGTCTCGCTCTATTGTTCAGTCTCAAGTACGGTGGTGCAATCACAGCTTACTATAGCCTTGGCCTTCTGGGCTCAAGCAGTCCTCCCCACCTCTATGATCCTCCCACCTTAGCCTCCTGAGTAGCAGGGACCACAAGCATTGAACCACCATGTCTGGCTAATTTTTAGATATATTGTAGAGACAGTGTCTCACTGTGTTGTCCAGGCTCATACTCCTGACCTCAAGCAATCCTCCCACCTTTGCCTAGGCCCAAAGTGCTGGAATTTGAGATGTGACCTACTGAGCCTGGCCCTGAGTTAACTCTTTAAAGCTCAGGGTATATTGTTTGAAAACCCACTGGTGTACAAAGGGAAAGAAAGAATGTCTAACTCAGCTTATTAAACTTGGTTGTATTATGTGCTTAAAAGATGCCTCCTGTGTTTGAGAGGTTTTTAAAACAATGTGCTAAGATGATCTTATTTATATCTTTGAGTGGCATAGAGGAGTACAGAGGGAGGAACACATTTTAGAGGAGAGTTACTGAGCTATAAATAATTCTAGAAGAGAAAAGGAATTGAGAGACTATTTTTTCCCAATGTCTTCATTTTACACTTGAGAGGATTGAGACCCAGAATGACTTGCCCAAAGTTGCAGAGCTTATTTGTGTATGGTAGAGATGAAGCTCCAGCTCTTCTACCCTATGATGTCGAAGTCTTTCCTCTGTACCACACTGCCTCCTGTGTGCTGCTTGCCTGTGTGCCCAGTGGCACCGAAGGACTGGGCAGAGGGAGATTTAGGGTGAGTGTGCTGTGTTTGGGATATATATATCTTTTTTTAAAGATAGACAGTCTTGCCACATTGCCCAGGCTGGTGTTGAACTCCTGGGCTCAAGCTGTCCACCTGCCTTGGCCTCCCAAAGTGTTGGGATTATAGGCGTGAGCCATTGCACTCAGCTGGGGTCAGTATGTCTTCTTTGCATGCTGAGACTTCGTGTTTTCATTTGTTCTTTAAACCTTGCTTTAATTTTTTATTTTTGGTGATGGAGTCTCACTCTGTGGCCTGGGCTGGAGTGCAGTGGCACAGTCTCAGCTCACTGCAACCTTCACCTCCCGTGTTCAAGTGATTCTCCTGCCTCAGCCTCCCTAGTAGCTGGGATTACAGGTGCCTGCCACTATGCCCAGCTAATTTTTTGCATTTTTAGTAGGGACGGGGTTTTACCATGTTGGCCAGGCTGGTCTGGAACTCCTGACCTCAGGTGATCTGCCCGCCTCTGCCTCCCAAAGTGCTAGGATTACAGGCATGAGCCACCACGCCCAGCCTGAAACTTACTTTGTTAGTATCATGGAGTAGAGTTGGAAGGGACTGAGAAGGATATCTAATTTGGCATTTGCCTGTAGGTAGAACCACCGTAAGCCATTCAAGATCAATGTATAGGATTTCCAGGGTCGGGAGTTCAGTGAACGTTTCTTGTAGGTGAATACCTGATGTAATTAGGAGTGGCTTCATTGAGTCCAGTTTTTTGTTTTGTGTCTTGCCACACTTGAAATGTGCTTCTTCCCCTGTGGGAAGTCTGAGCAGACCTTCCAGAATCCATGTGTAGCCTGTGAGGGTGAGGTGGGCTGTTTATATCCCCTCCCCTGTCTTTGCCTCCTTTCTCTCTTTCAAATAGATGACAGATTGATGGCTTTCAAGTCTTTTGAGATTTTTGGAGCACTTCTCTGCTATTTTTAGTGCCCTAGTACCCTACTTCCTGTTATGCCTTTGAAATGAGACCTAGACTGCTCTAGATTAAATGTTTTAAATGTTTCACAATAAGACCTTTTTCATTTTGTCCCTCATTCTTCTTGCTTGAGCCTTTTTTATTTTTAAAAATACATCTTAAAATATAGATATTTTAGGAGTTAGTCAGTGTCCAGTATAATGGACACATATTCTTGGATACCCTTTAATTTATTTTCTTTATGAGGCAGGGTCTTGCTCTGTTGCCCAGGCTGGGGCAGTAGTGTGTTCATAGCTCACCGCAGCCTCGAACTCCTGGGCTCAAGAGATCTTCCCGCCTCAGCCTCCCAAGTAGCTGGTACTACAGGCATGAGCTACCATGCCTGACTAATTTTTTCTTTTTTGTAGAAATAGAGCCTCACTATGTTGACCAGGTGGGTCTCAAAACTCCTGGTTTCAAGTGATCCTTCCATGTTAGCCTCCCCAGAATGCTGGGATTACAGGTATGAGCCACCATACCCAGCCCATTTAGTTTCTTTAATCATTGCAATGTTATTTAACTTGTGTTTTGTTCTAATCTTTTTACTCTTTTTTGTACTTAACCAATTGCCTCTTTGCCTCATTGGTGAATCTCAATTAATCTGTCAGTGTCTATTAATCTGACAGGGTGGGAGGATGGAGAAGAAAGAAAGTTTGTTTGGTATTACATGTGCTAAGAAGGGAGGGTAGGGAGATTTCTAGTAACCAGAATTTCTGTGAATTTGAAGAGTAGCTAATTTTTGTCTGTTTCAGTCTTCTTGTGGCAATATGGCATAATATGTTGTACACTCACCTATCTTGGTAAACAGAGTTTAAGAAAAAATTATTGGCCAGGTGCAGTGGCCCACACCTGTAATTCCAGCACTTTGGGAGGCTGATGTGGGCAGATCACCTGAGGTCAGGAGCTTGAGACCAGCTTAGCCAACATGGTAAAATCCCTTCTCTATCAAAAATACAAATATTAGCCAGCCATGGTAGTGCACACTTGTCGTCCCAGCTACTTGGGAGGTTGAGGCAGGAGAATCACTTGAACCTGGAAGGCAGAGGTTGCAGTAAGCCGAGATCGTGCCATTGCACTTCAGCCTGAGCAACAAGAGTGAAACTGTGTCTCAAGAAAAAGAGACAGAGAAAGAGAGAGAGAGAGAGAGAATTCTTGGGCATATTACTTCAGATGACCAATTTATATGGTACTATATCTATAGCTGGTGAATTTGTACCAACCCCAGAACAAACCCTGTGACTTACTGTCTTTAATTAAATCTCTTTTCAATTTGCTTGGTCTTACAGAGTAAAGTCAGACTGTCTTGGTTTAGATTTCATCTCAGTAATCGATTAGCCATGTGACCTTGGGCAAGTTACTTAACTTCACAGTAAGATGGGGATAATATGATAATATGGTTGTGAGGATTAAAGGACATAATCAATAGAAAGCATTAGCACAGTGTCTGGCACACATCTCACCATAAATGTTAGGTACCAGTATTATCTTCTTCTGCTGAAAGGCATTTGGCAATGTTCACCCATGTGAGTAATCACTCAATAGTTATCAGTATAACTGAGCATCACCAGTCTTCAGTATCTTTTACTTTTTTATTAGTATTTAGATTCTTTATGTGATTTAAATTAACTAATTGTTCTGGAAAGTGTCATAGTTTACCAATACTTAAAATGCAGTGTTGGCCTCTTAAAAACACTATGGAAAGATGGCTACAGATTTCCTTATTGCCAAAGCCAGCTGCTACCTCCTTGAAGTGTTTAACTTTGCCTTGAAATACTTTTCTTTGGCTTGGTGACATTACCTACGCTGTTTGGGTTCTACCTTTCTGATCTCTTCTCTGGCTCTTTTTGTATCCTCTCAATTTTCATTGCATTTAGAATCCTGTCTTCAGGCTGTGTTTTCCCAATATAGCCTCTCCTTGGCACTGTCACTTACTCTGATAGCCCTACTGTGGCCTCTAAAATAACAGACTTCCAGCTGTATTCTAGCCCCAGTAAACTCTTGAGCATCATGGCTTTGTAGCTCCAGCACCCTGAACTCTACTTTTCAGAAATGAAATGGCTATCTCCTTCCTCTCCACACGCCACCCCAAACACATGAACTTAGTCCCCAGTCACTTTGCTGTTACATGTTGTAATTTAAACTCTTGAACCATGGAAGTAATTTCAAAGACATCATCTGATGTTTTAGTGGCAGCATAAGTGGTAAGTCATGGAGTAATCTGAAGAAAATTAGGGGTTTTCTGTGCACAAAACCATTTGTCTAAAAAAGTTTGCTTTTCCTTTCTTTTAAAATTTTCTACAGTATTAGGAGGTATGTCTTTTATGTTGGTGGCAGTAATACGTAAGGAAGAAGGTAAGTTAAGGAAATCTCAGCATGAGTTGTTTAAAACTTTTCATTGTGGAATATATTAAATTCATATAAAAGTAGAGAAACAGCACAATGAGCCCCCATATGCCTTTACCAGCTTAAGTGATAATCAGCTCGTGGCCAGTCTTATTTCATCTGTAGCTACAACAGCCCAGCTTACCTTCTGGATTATTTTGAAGCAAATAATGCACATCCCCTCATCAGTAAAATTATAATACCATAATCCCACATAAAAACATTAACAGTAATTTAATAAACATAACTCTGCCTGGCACAGTGGCTCATGCCTGTAATCCCAACACTTTGGGAGTCTAAGGCAGGTGGATCATCTGAGGTCAAGAGTTGGGGACTAACCTAACCAACATGATGAAACCCCACCTCTACCAGAAATATAAAATAATTAGCTGGGTGTGGTGGTGGGTGCCTGTAATCCCAGCTACTTGGGAGGCTGAGGCAGGAAAATCACTTGAACCCAGGAGGCGGAGGTTGCAGTGAGCAGAGATCACACCATTGCGCTCCAGCCTGGGAGTCAGAGTGAAACTTCGTCTCAAAAAAATAAACAAAAAACATAACTGATTTAGATGGGTGGCACATTGTGAGTGCATGTTGTTTTTTTTTTTTTCCCCCTCTCTCTCTTCTGTAAGACAGAGGGTCCTAGAAAGAGTATTTCTGTAACAGGTATTCACTGTCTTCTTCAGAGTTTGCTCTATAGCTTTAAATGAAGTGATTAAAGGAAGGCTAAACTTCAGTCATACCAAGTTGACCTTTCAGTGAAATGCGTGTTATTAATGTATTTAATGAGATGCATTACAGACTGCAGTGAGCACCATGTTTCATTACAGGTCTAAAATGCAGTATCATTAAAGACCTTTAATAGAAACAATGGTTGACATTTTGATATTTCCCATAAGCAAAACATCCTAGAACACAGTATAATATAATATAAATACAGAGGAAGTATTAAGATTTTTTACTTGCCTAAGAGTATGAAAACAAATTTCACTATTAATAAATCATATTTTGTTTGTACCCTCTCATTTCCCACTTCATACTTACCCTCTCATATCTTTGTGGTCCTTCCCCAAGACCCCCACTTATTTTGATTTGACTAACATTTTTATTTTATTTTATTAATTTGAGATGGAGTCTCACCGTGTCACCCAGGCTGGAGTGCAGTGGCGCAACCTCCGCTCGCTGCAACCTCTGCCTCCCGGATTCAAACGATTCTCCTTTCTCAGCCTCCTGAGTAGCTGGGACTACAGGTGCATGCCACCATGCCCAGCTAATTTTTGTATTTTTATTAGAGACGGGGTTTCATCATGTTGCCAGGCTGGTCTTGAACTCCTGACCTCAGGTGATCCACCCTCCCTGCCCTCCCAAAGTGCTGTGATTACAGACAGGCCTGAGACACTGTGCCCAGCGCCTAGACTAAAATTTTTGATGGTAATTTGTCCTCAGCAATAATAGACACCTTAAAAAATAATGTTTTAAATTTTGCATAAGCTATGGGCAATTATGGAGTCTTGATAGATAATATTTTGTTTTAAAAATTTTGCTTATTTTAAAGTAGACAGTACATTTACATGATTAAAAATTCAAAAATACGAAAGACTATACAGTACAGTGATAATCCTGTACCCCTGCCGCCCAGTACCCTATCCCATAAGCAACTAATTTTTATCAGCAGAATCCCCTCTTTAACTTAGTTGCCTTAGGTGACAAATCCGTGAACACTTATTTCAGAGTTCTCTCAATTAACGCTTTATGGGTTCATGGCAGAGTTCTCACAACTATCTGTAGCATGTTGAAATATTTTTAATTGCTTGGAATGGGTTTAAGTATTGCTTGGGACAAAGGCACTTGCAACCTCCTCCAGAAGTGTAACATTGTGTAGGCTTAAGGACCCTTATTGTTGCAGACTTCATCTAGCCAAGGTGATGTGAATAAGATTGATCTTTTTGTTTCAGCCGATGGCTATCATTTTTTAAAATAGCTTCAGTGTTCTAATTATAAAAGTATGTCATGCTTATTTCAAAGATCAGAAAATACATAGAAGCATAACAAAGAAAATAAGGATTAGCTGTAATCCTACTGCCCAGAGATAACCACAGTTGTCATTTTGATGAATATCTTTCCAGACCTTTTCACGTGCGCGAGCACACACACACACACACACACACACACACACCACGCTTTAAAAAAAAAATGGAATCGTAAATATGTACTATTTTCAAGCTTATTTTTTCTACCGAATTCATGTCAGTATATTTAGATGTACGTCAGCAGTTTTAGGAGCTACAGAGTATTCCTTTTTATAGATTTGTTGCAATTTAGTTAACCAGTCTGTATTGATGAGTCTTAAGTTTATTCTAGCTTTTCGCTTGTATAAAACATGCTTTGATAAACATCCTTATACATACATATTTGTGCAGTTTGTCTAAAAGTAGCACTGTCCAGTAGGAATATAAGGTAAACCACATGTAATTTAGAAATTTTTAATAACCACATTTTTTAAAAAAGAAATGGGTAAAATTAATTTTAGATTTATTTAACCCAGTATATAAAAAACATTTTAATATATGATCAATATAAAAATATTAATGAGATATTTTACATTCCTTTTTTCATGTTAAGTCTTTGAAATCCAGAGTATGTTCTATAATCAACAGTTCATCTCAATTGGGACTACACACATTTTGAGTGCTCAGTAGCCATGTGTAGCTAGTGGATACTGTATCAGATTGCACAGATCTGTGTTCCCGGGAAATGTAGTTGCTGGGAAGAAGGACCCATACATTTTTTTTTTTTTTTTTTTTTTTGAGATAGAGTTTTCACTCTTGTTGCCTAGGCTGGAGTGCAGTGGCACAATCCCAGCTCACTGCAACCACCGCCTCCTGGATTCAAGCAATTCTCGTGTCTCAACCTCCTGAGTAGCTGGGATTATAGGCACCCGCCACCACACCCGGCTAATTTTTGTATTTTTGGTAGAGACCGGGTTTCACCCTGTTGGCCAAGCTGGTTTTGAACTCCTGACCTCAAGTGATCTGCCCCCATTAGCCTCCCAAAGTGGTGGGATTACAGGCCTGAGCATGGCGCCCGGCCTTGTACATTGTTTTTTTTTTTTAAAGGCTTTTAGAATATATTGCCAAATTGGTCCCTAGAAGAATTATAACAATATAAATTCTCATCTGTAACAGTTGTTTTCCTGTACTCCTACCTCCAAAAGGTATTATTGATCTGTTTTTCCTAAACTGTAGGTGGGAAATGAAGGCAATCATTTCTTGATAAGTTTCTGTTTTATATTTACATAATACCTGTTAGCATTGGAATAACGTATGCTGTGTTTTATCTTTGTATTAGAGAGTAGTGAGTTCTGTGTAGGAAGACTTTCCGTCCCTTTTGAGCTACAGCTTGGTCCAACTTAGTTAATCAGGCATTTATATAATGTAGAGAGTAAAGCTGGATCACAGATCAAGAGCTTTTCCAAAGTCACCAGGTGGTGGAACCAAGAGGGGAATGTCAGATTCTTATGCACTGATTCTACCTACCCTGAGAAGACGGGTCACAGAGCCATGGGAGCCAAGGGCGGCTTAAAAACTACTGATACCATTCTAGGTAGAAAATTCATTTTACTGTTTTGGGGTTGGATTTCTTAGGAGTGAGAGTTGTCTTCAGCACCAGAAACATTTTTTTTTTTTTTTTTTTTGACTGCTCCATAGACAGGGCAGGGCTATCCCACAGGCAGAGTGACCCAGAGTAGCTCAGAAAAAAAATTTTTTTTTTTTTTTTTTTTTTTGGGGGGGACGGAGTTTCGCTCTTCTTACCCAGGCTGGAGTGCAATGGCGCGATCTCGGCTCACCGCAACCTCCGCCTCCTGGGTTCAGGCAATTCTCCTGCCTCAGCTTCCTGAGTAGCTGGGATTACAGGCACGCAGCACCATGCCCAGCAAATGTTTTGTATTTTTAGTAGAGACGGGGTTTCACCATGTTGACCAGGATGGTCTCGATCTCTTGACCTCATGATCCACCCGCCTCGGCCTCCCAAAGTGCTGGGATTACAGGCTTGAGCCACCGCGCCCGGCCAGAAAAATAATTTTTAATAGTAACGAGTTAGATAAGAAAATTGTCCTAACCTGGAGTAGCTAGTAGTTCCATGGCAGGATCACTGTGTCACTATATTCGTGGTGAAGTTGTACATGTCATTGCACGATGGAGCCTCTTTATACTTGCATTTAATTAACTCAGACATAACTATATGTGCCTGGCCAAAAGAAAAAGAGGGAGAGACTGGGCACAGTGGCTCATCTGTATAATCCCAGCACTTTGGGAGGCCGAGGCAGGCAAATCACCTGAGGTCAGGAGTTCGAAACCAGCCTGGCCAACATGGAGAAACCCGATCTCTACTAAAAATACAAAAAAATTAGCCAGGTGTAGTACCCGATGCCTGTAATTCCAGCTACTTGGGAGGTTGAGGCAGGAGAATAGCCTGAACTCGAGAGGCGGAGGTTGCAGTGAGCCGAGATTGTACCATTGCACTCCAGCCTGGGTGACAACAGTGAAACTCTGTCTCAAAAAAAGGAAAGAGAAACTGTTTATATAGTGCCAGTAATTCTGCCTGCCATTTTATTCATGGAGTGTGCATGAAATGGCAGATGGAATTTTTTATTGTCTTGGCTATTTTTTGTTCTTGGGTACCTCTTTAGTGAGCATCAATAAACAGAATATCATTCTAGTGCTTAAAGTTACAGCATGCAGTCTTAGTAGGACAGTTCCTAAATAGAATCATCTATGTTTAATTGACAAAGTGCTGTATGGGCTAATGTCCGAGGGGAAAGACTGTTCAACTTATTGAAAGGCAGCACAATTCCATTTATTATGGACAATATAAGGGATTTTCAAAGTGGTTTTGTTAAAACTTGATTTTTTGCTTTATGCTTAGACTTTAGAACCTAATTGCTGCATAAGGTGATACTCTATTATTTATGTCTTAAAATCTGTTCTTAAATTGTTTTATTAAAATCACACAGGAATAAGATAAATATACAGAAGCCTTCAGGAAGACAATACTCCTTTGAGTGACATTCAGTTTCATTTGTTTTACTTCTGTAATTTTAGATAATTTGTTTATATCTCTGTCTTGATTTATTTATTCTCCAATATGAAAGGTGAGACTGCTGCTAATGGAAGTAAGATGGGGATTGAGAATTGACTATCTAGCAACATGGTGGGCATCCTTGATGAAGTGTGATGGAGTGGTAGGCTTACAGCCTTGACTGGGATGAGTTTAAGAGAGAATGGAGTGGCTGGGCACAATGGCTTACACCTGTAACCCTAGCACTTTGGGAGGCCGAGGTGGGGGGATCACTTGAGCTCAGGAGTTCAGGACCAGCCTAGGTAACACGGTGAGACCCTGTCTCAATTTTAAAAATTAATTTAAACAATATGAAACAAACAAAAAAGAGAGAATGGGGAAAATGAAATAGTAAGTTTAGGCAGCTCTTTGAAGGGATACTGCTTTCAAGAAGAGCAGAGAAATGGGACGTTAGATGGTGAAAGATGTGGCCAAGAGAGGAGTGTTTTGCTTGTTTGTTTTTAAGGTGAAATATCAGCATGTTTGTATGTTGATAGGAATGACCCCGCAGAGAGGGGAAAATTGATGATGCAGGAGAGAGGGGGCATCTGCTGTCACAGCATCCTAGAGTGGGTGACTGGAGATGGAATGGAGATGGGCCAGTGTACAAGAGTGCTTTAGATTGATGGCAGTGTGGACTGTCTCAGTCTGGCAGGTGGGAAAAGAACATATAAAGAGACTCAGGTGGAGTCTGTGGAAATTTTCTTTGAGTTGTTCAATTTTCTTTGAAATAGAAACCAAGGTCATAAGTTGCGAATGAGGAATGGAGAAGAGGTAGTGGGAATTTTGAGGAGAAAGTATGAAATTGTCATTTCATCTTCTTTCCACTACAGTTTTACATTCTGCCCTGCAACTGCAACCAGGATTCCAATGCTTTATTTATATGTTGACCCAGAGTGGAAATGCAATAAACTAGGCTGGGCGCGGTGGCTCGCACCTGTAATCCCAACACTTTGGGAGGCCAAGGCGCATGGATCACCTAAGGTCAGGAGTTTGAGACCAGCCTGACCAACATAGTGAGACCCTGTCTCTACTAAAAATACAAAAATTAGTTGGGCATGGTGGCAGGTGCCTGTAATTTCAGCTACTCAGGAGGCTGAGGTGGGAAACTTGCTTGAACCCAGAAGGTGGTGGTTGCGGTGAGCCAAGATCACACCACTGCACTCCAGCCTGGGCGAAAGAGCAAGGCTCTGTCTTAAAAAATACTAAACCAAAATAAAATAATAACAATAAACTGCATTTACAGTGTAAGTACCATGTAAAGAAGGTAGACTACTAGGACAGGGAAGAATTGGAAGATCATATTTTCTTCCCTGTTTTTTCAGTCATGGCTCCTAGCCCACTCAAAGGAGAATATTCCTAGTTCAAGTTTTTAGTTGCTCTCCATTACTTGCTTAAAATCATGCTATTTTTAGTCTGCTTCCTATTAATTTATTGTTTTTCCCCTTAGCTTTCTAATTTTTTGCCCCCCCCCCCCTTATGGCTCAGTTTTATCATCTCCATCCTTTTTTTCCTAAACTTTAAATCTTGCCATCTCTTGTGTTAAATTTTCCGTTTTGAGCTGGTTGTTCTCTGCGAGCAGTGCACAGCTGTACTCTCAGGCCTCTCTCATTGCTCTTCTGGAAAGAGCTACTGCTTTTGGGCTTTCAGGCTGTCTTCTGTTATCTCAGTTTACTCCATCAGTTTGCTGCCAAACATGCATCGAGAGTAAGTTATCCGAGTTCTTGTAAGGTTTCAAAATACTCTGCCCTCATTCCTCATTGATATATTCTTGTTTGATTGGGTAGACCTTTTTAGGTTGAAAATTACTTTCCCTCAGAATTAGAAAGTATTGCCTGTTACTGGTTTCCTCTTGCTGCTGTAACAAATTACCACAAGCTTGGTGACTTAACAGCACACATTGATTATCATATCGTTCTGGAGGTCACAAGTCCTAAAATCAAGGTGACAGCAGGGCATTGTTCCCATAGGATCTAGGGGAGAAATCTGCTTGCCTCTTCCACCCTTTGTAGGCGGCCACATTCTTTACCCATGGTCCTCTTCCATCTCCAAAGCAATTCCATCTTTCCAGCCTCTCCTTTCCTGACTCTGACCCTGTTGCCTTCCTCTTATAACGACCCTTATGATCATATTGCACCCATCTGGCTTATCCAGGATAATCTCCCCATCTCAAGACCCTTAATTTTATCTACAGAGTCCTTTTTGACTTTTGAATACATTACTGACAAAAGCCGCTTTCACATGTTCTGGGGTTTAAGATGTAGATAGCTTTTGGGGAGCGTTATTCAGCCTACCATGTGCCTTATTGTCTTCTACCATACTGGTGTTTTCCAGTGACAAGGTATAAATCTCGTTCCTTTGTAGATGACTTTTTTTGCTCTCTGGACATGTTTGCGATCGTCTTTTGATTATTTTTTTCTGTATTTGTATTTTTTACCAAGAGAGGGCCTTGGTCTATTACCCAGGCTGGAGTGCAGTGGTGCAGTTATGGCTCACTGCAGCCTTGAACTCCTGGGCTCATGACCCTCCCACTTCAGCCTCCCAAGTAGCTGGGCCTTAGGCCCCACCACCATGTCCAGCTAATTTTTTTCTTTTTTATTTTTTGTAGAGATGTGGTCTTGCAGTGTTCCCTAGGCTGTCATTATTCTTGATTTTTTTGAAATTGCCTGATGAGGTGTCTAAGTGTGGGTCATTTTTTCTTTATTATGCAAAACATTTACCAGTAAGTATGAAGACTGGGGTCCTTCAGTTTTGTGAAAATCTTTTCTAATATTTCTTTGATAATTTCCTTCCTTCCATTTTTTTCTGTTCTCTTATATTTTAAGCCTGGATTAGTGTTGTATCACTTATGTGTTCATTAACATTTTCCATCTTTTTGTGATTTTACCATGTTTATGTTCTGAAAGGTTTTTGAAGCTGATTTCCAGATTAAAAAAAAATTTTTTTTTTAATTTTTATTTTAAGCTGCTAAGTTCATGTTTTATTTTAAGATAGGGTCTTCACCTATCTTAAAATAAAACATGAACTTAGCAGCTTAAAATAAAAATTAAAAAAAGATTTTTTTTAAATCTGGAAATCAGCTTCAAAAACCTTTCAGAACATAAAAGAGGATGTGGAGAAATAGGAACACTTTTACACTGTTGGTGGGAGTGTAAATTAGTTCAACCATTGTGGAAGACAGTGTGGCGATTCCTCAAGGACCTAGAAATAGAAATTCCATTTGACCCAGCAATCCCATTACTGGGTATATATCCAAAGGATTACAAATCGTTCTACTATAAGGACACGTGCACACGAGTGTTCATTGCAGCACTGTTTACAATAGCAAAGACCTGGAACCAACCCAAATGCCCATCAACAATAGACTTGATAGGGAAAATGTGGCACATATACACCATGGAATATTATGCAGCCATCAAAAACGATGAGTTTGGGTCCTTTGTAGGGACATGGATGAACCTGGAAACCATCATTCTCAGCAAACTGACAGAAGAGCAGAAGATCAAACACCGCATGTTCTCACTCATAGGCAGGTGTTGAACAATGAGAACACATGGACACAGGGAGGGGAGCACTACACACCTGGGTCAGTTGGGGGGAAATAGGGGAGGGACGGTGCAGGGTGGGGAGCTGGGGAGAGATAGCAAGGGGAGAAAGGCCAGATGTAGGTGATGGGGAGGAAGGCAGCAAATCACACTGCCATGTGTGTTCCTATGCAACAATTTTGCATGTTCTTCACATGTACCCCAAAACCTAAAATGCAATAAAATAAATAAATGGGGAAAAAAAAAAAAAAAAAGATAGGGTCTTGCTGTGTTGCCTAGGCTGGAGTGTAGTGATGTGATCATAGCTCACTATAGCCTCGAACTCCTGGGCTCAAGTGATGCTCCTGCCTCAGCCTCCCAAGTAGCTGGGACTGCAGGTGTGCGCCACCATTCCTGGCTAATTTTTAAAAATCTTTTAGTAGAGATGAGGTTTCACTATGTTGCCCAAGCTGGCCTCCTGCAGCTTCCCAAAATGCTGAATTACAGGTGTGAATCGCCATGCCCAGCCCAAAGTTTTCTTTTTAAATCATATTTTTAATCTTTAAGGGGTCCTTTGTTTCCTGAGTGTTCCTTTTCTGTATAGTTAATAAGAGTATATTATGTAAATTTAAAGTTTTTTTGTTTTTGTTGTAAAGTCATTTTAATTCCTGGAATTGTTCCTGTCTCTACCAGATTTTTTATTTATCTTGGACATTTTCCTTTTTGCGGGGGAAGGGAGGGAGGGGATAGAGATGGGGTTGCCCACCATGTTGCCAGGCTGATCTCAAACTCCTGGCCTTAAGTGATCCTCCTGCCTGACCTACCAAAGTGCCAGGATTACAGCCATGAGCCACTGTGCCCTCATTTAAAAATTTGTATCCAGGCCAAGCATGGTGGCTTACACCTGTAATCCCAGCACTTTGGGATGCCGAGGCAGGTGGATCATGAGGTCAGGAGATCGAGACCATCATGGCTAACACAGTGAAACTCTGTCTCTACTAAAAATACAAAAATTAGCTGGGCGTAGTAGCATGTGCCTGTAGTCCCAGCTACTCGGGAGGCTGAAGCGGGAGAATTGCTTGAACCTGGGGAGGCGGAGGCTGCAATGAATTGAGATGGCACCACTGCACTCCAGCCTGGGCGACAGAGCAAGACTTAGTCTCAGGAAAAAAAAAATTTGTTCCAAGTTATAAATGTATACAATTGAAAGAGTTGGATAATTCTAGGAAGCTTGTTACGAAAGCCAGTAGTTGGCTGTTTGTGTGTATCACCTCTGTACCATAACCCTTTCCCCTGAAACAACAATTATATTTAAGTTATTTTGTTATACCTTTTTTTTTTAATTCATGGATTTCTCTAATTAACATGCTTTGTTTCTACTTGATTTTTTAGTTTTAGGCATTACCTGTTGACTCCCCTTTATAAAAATGAAGATTTAGCTCTTATTCCTACTACACTCATGCATACTTTCTGGTTATGTTGTTAATTTGTCTCTTCATGGTTATATTGTCGTCCGGTTAGATCAGCGTTCAGTATTATGACTGTAAATACTTCTCACAACTGAGCCATGTAATAAATATACTATGATTATTTTCCTTTCCCGTACATTGTTTTGTTTTCTAGAGTTAATTATTACATGTTTGTTTGTTTAGTTTTCTATGTAGTAATTCAAGCCCAAACTTGTCTCCTGTTAGCTAAATCTCAGGTCTTAAGTTGCATCAAGTATTGCCAGTTTATGTTCCATAAGAAGTCTCTCCCAGAGCTTTTTGACCTGCTCTCGTCTGGCCTGTTCACCACCTGAGGTATCCAGCTGTCATGCTGGGATCTGCCTTCACTATCATCCTGGGGGTTACCTTAGCTTCTTGCTTCTGTGGATCTATTCCAGAGTCTTTCTTGTCTACTTCCAAGTTTTGTTGCATATCCTCTCATAGCTTGCTGAGAAAGGGTGTGTGGGAGGTCAATGTTTTTAGACTTCAGTTGTCTGAAAAACCTTTATTCTGTCATCATGATTGATCTTTTGTATATAGAATTCCATAGAATATTACATTGTATTTCAGCTTCTAAAGTTGCAATTGGTAAGTCAGAGCTGTTCTGATTCCAGATCTTGCTTTTTTTTTTTTCTTTTTGGAAACTGCAGACTTTTCTTTTTCCACAGAATTCTGAAATTTCTTAATGAAGCACTGTAGTGTAGATCCGTTCTTGTCTGTTGTTTGGAGCAGTTGGAGGGTCTTTTCAATCTAGAAATTCATATCTTTCAGTCCTGGAAAATTCTCTTGAAATTATTTGGTTTTGTGTTTTCTCTCCTGTATTTCCTTTCTCTCTCTCTTCTCTCTTTCTGGGAGGCCTGTTATCTGACATCAGACTATTTCTGTGATTCTTTTTCTCTTCAATTTTTCATCCCTCCCTCTCTCTTCTAAGACATTTCCTCAGCTTTATTTTCAATCCTTTCTATTGAGTTTTAAAACTTTCTTCTATCCTTTTTTTTCTTTTTCTTTCTTTCTTTTTTTTTTTTTTTTGAGATAGGCTTTCACTTCGTCACCCAGGCTTGAATGCAGTGGCTCAATCTGGACTCACTGCAGCCTTGGACTCCTGGGTTCAAGCAATCCTCCTGCCTCAGCCCCACAAGTAGCTGGGACTACAGGTGCATGCCACCATGCCTGGCTAATTTTTTATACTTTTTGTAGAGATGAGGTTTTCCCATGTTGGCCAGGCTACTGTCGAATTCCTGAGCCCAGGTGATCTTACCTGCCTTGCCCTACCTAAGAGCTAAGATTACCGGCATGAGCCACTGTGCCTGGCCTCTTCTATGATATTTTAGTTTTATTTGCTGTTTGGGTTTGGTTTTTTTTTCTTTTTTTGAGACAAGGTTCCACTCTTTCACCTAGGCTGGAGTACAGTGGTGTGTGATCATAGCTCACTGCAGCCTCTAACTCCTGGGTTCATGTTATCCTCCTGCTTTAGCCTCCCAGAGTACCTAGGACTACAGGTGCATGCCATCCCACCTGGCTGTTTTTTATTTTTTGTAGAGATGAGGTCTCTCTGTGTGGCCCAGGCTGGTCTTGAACTCCTGGCTTCAAGTGATCAAGTGATCCTTCCTCCTCAGCCTGCCAAAACGCTGATATTACAGGTGTGAGCCCCAGCACCTGGCCTATGTATGGTCTTCCAGCATAGTCTGTTTCCTCCAAGCTGCCTTTTTTTTTTCTTTTCCTTTAACTCCGGTATAACATGTTACATGTTTTTCTCGGATACTTGGTGATCCTTTGAGCTCTCTGTTGATTTTTAAGTGTAGCATACCAAAAAGTTGATTGGGAACTTTGTATGTTGGATAGGGCTTTTAGTGTGTGGTTTCCATTGTAAAGCAATCTATCTGGGCCATTTTGGGAAAATTCCCCAATGGCAGTATCTTTAGATGTTTGCTTTTTATGAGATCAAAATCTAGAGGACTTCCAGTTTCCTGCCTGGTAGCCAACATTCTAGGAGCAAGTAGGCTTGGGGATCTCGACATTCAATCTGCAAATTTCAGCTTAGTCCCTGTTTTCAATATTATGCCTTTGACCTTAACTATGTCTGGAATCTCCCTGTCCAGAGACCCTCTCTTAACTCTCTTCAAGGATAAACCTCTAAATTTGGCCTAAGTAAGAAGATACAACATTTTAACTGTTCCAATTGTTTTTAGGCCTGCTTTGATCTCCTTTTCTGGAGGTGCCGGGCACTGCCAATTCCTGAATCCTCTGCATTCTGTTTCTGGACTGCAAGTGGGGTTGCATCTGATTCTTCATTGCTAGCACCCCAGTCTTCTTGCTCAGGTTTGCTAAGTCAGTTATTATTTATTCATTTGCTTTTTCAAAAACTGGTTTATTTAGGTATAATTGACAAAATAAATTGCCCATATGTCTAGTGTACAATTTGACATCTGTGTACACCCAAGAAACCATCACCACAGTCAAGATAATGAACATATTCCTCATCTGCAGAAGTTTCCTCAGCTTCTTTATAATCTTTCCCTCCTGATCCTCCCTGTGTGTCCCTAGATAACCACTAAATCTGCTGTCATTGTAGATTAGTTTGAGTTTTCTAGAATTCTCTATAAATGAAATTATACAGTTTGTATCCTTTTTAGTCTGGCTTTTACTCAGCATAATTATTCTGAGAGTCCTTCATCGTTTTTCATGTGTCAGTAGTTCGTTGCCTTTTACTGCTGAGTAGTATCCCATTGTATGGATCTACCACAATTTGTTTCCAGTTTTTGGCTACTGCAGATAAATCTGCCACAAACATTTGTATACATGTTTTTATATGGACATAGACTTCCATTTCTCTTGGGTAACTAAGAATAGAATGACTGAGTCACATGGTAAGTGCATGCTTAGCATTTACAGAAACTGCCGAGCTATTTTCCAAAGTGGTTATGCCATTGTACAGTCCCACCAGTGGTGTATAAGCAGCCAGCAGTTGCTCCACTTCCTCATAACATTTGGTGTGTTCTTAAATTTTAACATTCTAATAATTATATAGGTAGGTTGCAGAACTGAGTTGCTATCCTTTCTCTCATTCTTTGCCTTTCTTTTTTGGGTTTATTCCTTTTAAAAGCTACTTTCTAAAAAAGTTACTTTCTGAAATAGATCCATACAAATAATGAGCAGTTGACTTTTAAAGGTGCAAAGTCAAGTCAGTGGAGAATGGATAGTTTCTTTCTTTCTTTCTTTCTTTCTTTTTTAGGAGATGTTTTCTTATTTTGTGGAAACTGATGTGCAGTGGCACTATCATGGCTCACTGCAGCATTGAGCTCCTCGCTCACACAGTCTTCCCACCCTAGCCTCCTGAGTAGCTGGGACTACATGTGTATGCCATCATGGCCTGCTAAATTTTCTTTATTTTTCTTAAAGGTGAGGTCTTGCTATGTTGCCCAGGCTGCTCTTGAACTCCTGCCCTCCTGCCTCAGCCTCCCAAAATGCTGAGATTACAGGCATGAGCCACCATTCCTGGCCTGGATGGTCTTTTCAACAAATGGTGCTGGGACAGTTGTGCACTCTTCTTCAACTTGTACCTCATACTTTATATAAAAATTTAACACAAGACGGTCAATTTATATTGACTTAAATATAAATCATAAACTATAAAGTGTTTTGAAAAACACATGGGAGAAAACTCTTCATGCCATTGAGTTAGGCAAAGAGTTCTTAAATGCAATATGAAAAACAGAATCCGTAAAAGAACAAGTAGATAATTGGACTAAATCAGAATTAAAATCTTTTGCTCTGTGAAAGATATGTTAAAATAATAAAAAAGATAAGCTACAGACCAAGAGGAAATGTTTGCAGATCACATAATTAACAGTCAGCTTATGTCCAGAGTGTATAAAGAACTTTCAAAACTCAGCAATAAAAAATGCCCATTCAAAAAAAAAAAAAAAAAAATGGGCAAGAGATTTGGACACTTAACACAATATATGTTGTCAAATGAGCACATGAAAAGATGTTTAACTTAATCATTAATGTTTAGTGAGATGCAAATTAAACCCACATGGAGATAACCTCTACACACCTATTAGACAGACCAAACGCAAATACACACCTGACAGCACCAAGTGCTGGCAAGAATGTAGAGCAACTGGCACTTTCATACATTGCTGATGGGAATGCAAACTAGCACAGCCACTTTGGAAAAACAGTTTGGCAGTTTTTAAATAAAGCTAAACATATATTCATCACATGAGCCTGATCCAGTAGTCTTTCCTCTCCGGTATCTAGCGTACAGAAGTGAAGACACATGTTCACTTAAAGTCTTGTGCATGCATGTTCATAGCAGCATTATTTACAGTCACCAAAACCTGGAAACAGCCCACATGTCCTTCAGTGGGCAAGTGGAGAAACAAATTATACATTAGTCAGCAATAAAAAGGAATAAATTATTGATACATGCAAAAATGTGGATGAATCTCAAAGGTATTATACTAAGTGAAATGTGCCTGCCTCAAAAGGTTATATACTTGGAAATTCCATTTATATGACATTCTGGAAAAGGTAAAATTATTGGGACAGATCAGTGGCTGCAATGGGTTAGAGATGGGGAAAGGACTGAGTACAAAGAGGCAGCCCCGCTTTCTTCTTTCTTTTCTATGAGTTTCTATTTTCCTCTCCACTAATCTTGTTTCCTTGGAGGATTTTCCACCTGTTTTCCACAGTGACTCACTGTTGAACCCTTCAGCTTGGCTTGATTGTTGTGTACGTTTTGCTTGGATTGAGGGAGGGGGTATATGTGTGCTTATTCCCAGATAACTCTGGGAATATTTCTTATGGTAATGGATACATGATACAGTACTTGTAGGGATAGAGGAATGGGCTCCATCAACCTGTAGTGTCATTTTTGCTTGAAATATATATCTTTAATACTAAAACCTTACCCAGAAGAGAATAATAGATTACACAGACTTCTAGATTTTGATGTGGGTTAGAACTGAAAAATGAGATGTCTTTAAACTCTTTTTCCTTCTCTCTTTGATAAGTGATATAATGTGGTTTGGACACTCAGAGATTCCTGAGATTCCAGGTTCTGGTTGATGATTTACTGCAAAATTGCTTATAAATTGAAGTAGAAAATGTTTTGCAGACCTGGCAGCTTTCTGGCTTCACACCCATTTGTCACCCAGCATTTCCCTTTGTGTATAGAACAAGAATTAATTAGGCTGCACTGCAGGAAAAGTTTATAGCTATAATTTATATAGGATGAATTTTTTTTTAAGGAGACAGCATTGTTTTGTTACACCTATATACATATAAGTGTATGTGTATATAAAGTGTTTTTTTCCCCTCTTAAAGCAGTATCTGTAAGCTTCTGTGGTAAAAATTTTTTTTTTTTGCTTCTGTGGTAAACATTCTTTTTTTTTTTTTTTTTCTTAATGCAGGATGGTAGGGTAATAGATGCATTTATCGTGATTGCTTTCAGATGAAACTGTTGGATTTTTTAATTTGTTTCTTGTTTTTTAATTCGTTGTCTACTTGTGAGAACACTCAGTTTCGGGTTTGCATTTTAGACATTGGTCAGACTTGTCTGGTTTCCAGAGCTTTGTATTCTTTCTGTCTCTTAGAAGACTTGGGATTCTGTCTTTCTTAGGGTCTTGCTCATTCAATTAATGTTTTCATAATCAATGCAAGTCAGAACTTGCAATTTGTTCCTGATTTGCACATTAAAGAGCTCCATTAATTAAGAATCCTGGTGTTTGGCATGTTCCCGCAGGATCTGTGCATTATTTACATGGTGAAAGTGCAAGATGCAAGTTTCTCAGTTGTAGGGGCAATTGCAGTTAATCCTGCTTTTTCTTTCTTTTTCTTCTTCTTTTTTTTTTTTCTTTTTGCTTATGAGCAACAATTATTTCACAACTCATTGAAACTCCTTAGGGATACATTGTACCAAAATAGGAACAAATGGTTCAAAAGAGGGGGCCCTGGTGAAAAAGTAGAAAGTAAATCCTTTGTTTAAAGGAAAACATTTTCCTAGAAGGTATATAACATTTATGGGGTGGCCCCTACTTGGCTAAATGTATTACAAAACGTATAATAATGTTGAGTTGTAATTCTGTATATTCTGAATTTGTGGATTTTTCCACCTTGATAATAGTAGCTGTACTGATAAATGAAGTTGCCTTTCAAAACACAAATAATCTCAGAAATGGAGACAAGCATAACCCTATGCTTATGTCAAATACCTGTTTTGTAATATTCCTGTTCAGTTGCTTTTGCTTGAAATGACTTTTCAAGAGCATTCGGGTTGTTATCGTTTCTTTTGAAAGCCTTTGTCTAAACCAGTGGTGGTCTTCATCTTGATGTGTAAGAGAGTGTAAAAAGCAGTTGGAAACATGAAATCAGATCAGTGGTTCAGCAGGTTCCTCCTTTCTAGTTTTAACCATCACTAATGCTTTATCTATTCATAATATATATTCCTAATACTAGCTAGTCTGTCTCTATAAGTATCACTAGAAGCTGCAAAGCATTTTCAAAAATAATAGAGGCTTTTTTTCCCCCTGGTATTTATGAAAGTTGCTAAGGGTTTTATGGGACTTAGTTTAATTTGTCCATATGTTCTTCTATTAGTTATGTTAAAATGTATATATAGCAGTACATCTTCACTGTGAAAAAGTGTAAATAGTATAGATGTATATAAAGGAAAAAGTAACAGCTCTCCTCGTTTCCAAATTCCTACATCTACTTCTCAGAGAAAACATTACTAACAATATATATACATGTATATGTTTTACACATGTCTAGAAGTTGTTGTTAATATGTATATATTTTCCTCCATTTATATTTTCTTCTGTGACAGTTTGACAAGGAGAGGAGGCTGGGGATGGTGGGGTGAGGGAAAAAAAGACATAACATAGGCTGTAATGTTACTTTTGAATTTTCTGGCAGACAGGGTGGCACACAAGCATCTGTAGCCCTAGCTACTTGGGAGGCTGAGGTGAGAGGATTACTTGAATCCAGGAATTTGAAGTTGGAGTGAGCAATAATCATGCAGCTGTACTCCAGCCCAGGCAGCAGAGCAAGACCCTGCCTCTTAAAAAAAAGAACTATCTTAGAGAGTCTGTATGTCGTGATACCTTAAGACATAAAATTATCTCTTGATTATTATAATATTATAATTGTTATATTTGTAACCCTTGCCTAAATAAGTTTGCTCATATGACCTGCTTTGAAAGTTTGCTGTACATGGACACACTTACCTTTAGCTTGTGTTCTTAGGTAATTTTAAATGCCTTTCATGTAATATGGATTGTTTTGCTTTATGTTTAATCTCAAATCTACCAGTTCCTATTTTTCTTGGGACAGTTGAGTAAATTTGCCTCTGAAAAAATCCAAAAGGCTACTATTTTAAGAAATTCATACCAGCTGTTCCCACAGTTTCATACAAGGAAAATGTTTACAGGTGGAGAAGCTGCTCAGACAATCTCTTAAGGATTACATCCTAAAGATGAGGCATGGTATATGCTACACAGATGTCAACAGTGGTGAGAGTTGAGGGTAAGGGCAGAGACATTCTAACTCAACAAGTTAAAAAGCATTTTTGGTGTCCCCAGTAAGATGCACAAGATAGAAGAGCATGAGTAAAAAAAAAATTAAAAATAAAAAGATGACATTTTGAGAATAGGGATTAATTTTCTTCTGTCTTGGTATTTTTACTGTGCAAATACAATGCTAGATGCCAGCATATGCAAAAATAACAAAATAGCTCCCATTTGTTATTTGTGCAGTACCTCCCGTGTACTGTACTAAGCCTGTACGAACATCTCATTTAGTTCTCACAACAGCCTGTGCAGTAGGCTCTAGTAACTGTGTTGTACAGACGAGGAAATCAAGGCTTAGAGAGGTTAGATAACTTCTTTTGGTCACATGATTGGTGAGAGGCAAAGCCAGTGTAGAAACTGAGGCCAGCTCTGTCTCCCAAACATTGCTGTTGACCACACTGCCCAGTCACTGTGCATCTGGTTTAACTTGACTCTTTTATCTGAGGGTTTTCTCTCCTTTTCAAAGAAAAGTATGAGTAACCATAGATATGGAATAAATGTCACAGCTTAAAGGAATGAAGGCAGGAGAAATATGGAGATGAATTTGTTGTAGGACAGAGGTTTAGAGCACAAAAAGTAGACATGTCCTTCAGTTTTTCTAAAGACGCTATTTGCTGCATGCTGTTTTATTTTGTAAAAGATAGACTTTCAGGAGATCAACTGATCTAGTCCTTCTCTAGGTAGGTAAGACCTTTTTTAGGTGATAAATAATGGATTTTTTCTTATGATAAATTATAAATGTGTAATATGTATTCATTGTATAAAATTTAGAAAATAGCCAAGCAGTCTGGGCATGGTGGCTCATGCCTGTAATCCCAGTACTTTGGGAGGCCAAGGCGGGTAGATCACCAGAGGTAAGAGTTTGAGACCAGCCTGGCCAACATGGTGAAACCCTGTCTCTACTGAAAATACAAAAATTAGTCATGTGGACGCACCTGTAATCCTAGCTACTCGGGAGGCTGAGGCAGGAGAATTGCTTGAACGCAGGAGGCGGAGGTTGTAGTGAGCCAAGATTGTGCCACTGTACTTTAGCCTGGGCGACAGAGCAAGACTGTCTCAAAAAAAGAAAATAGCCAAGCAAAATTAAGGAAACATTTCTTCCCTAATCCTAGCAGCTAAGTTTTTTTGTTTTTTCTTTTTTTTTAAATATTTTGGTATATGGTAAATATCTTTTCCACCACTGGTTTTTTTTCTCTGTGGGTATGTACTTAGAACAAAAATGAGACCCTATTCTGTAATTTGTTTAGCAGTCTATTTTTTTCTACTTAACAGAGATCATGAATATTTTTCCCAGTGCTTAAATATTATTTTATAACATTCTTTTTAATGATAGCATAGAGTTTCCATTGTGTGGATAGTTTGTCCAGTTCTTTATTGTTGGACATTTGAATTGTTTCCAGGTTTTCATTTATATAAATAATGTAATAAACATAATTATTACTAAATCTTTACTCATATGCATGCTTACTTTGTAACATAAAGTAAATTTCTAAATGTGGAATTAGTACATTTTCTAAGAATATGCAAAATTTTAACACTTTTTATCTATACGACCAAGTTGCCCTCCAGAAAGTTGTATTTGTAGATTTTCACCTTTTTATATGATTGTCAGTTTTTCTTATTCTTGTCAACATTGGATGTAATAATTTTGCCTCATCTTGTCACTTTGACAACTGGTATCTGGGAAGTGGTGTCTGTTATTTTAATTTACATTTCCCAATGTTTAATGAAGACAAACACTTTGCCCCCTTACATTTATTGGTCCTTGCTATTTCTTTTGTGAATCAAACAGGGAAAATCTTGAACTAGTTCTAGGGATGGATGATCTCCTTGTCAGTCAACCTTAAGGCCACTGTAATTCTCCTATTTTTATTTTAATCTGTTTCTTCTTCTTTGGTTTTCTGGAGTTACATCTACCTCAGGAGACCTCCTTGTAGTGTTGAAGATCTTTATTTAATCTTAATTGCCTTAAAAAAATAATAAAAGTAAAACTTGTTTGTTGTGAAATATTATTTTTTTCAGACAATACTGAGTCTACTCCACCCCCAACAATGCTTAATGAAATATATAACATAGATTGTGAAAGTATTCTTTTTCCTACTCATAGAAGTGTCCTCTAGAGACAACCATTTTAAACAATTTATCTATCTTTCAGATGCTTATGTCAGTATAAAAATTTTTTCAAAACATAAATGAAATCATGCTTTACATCTTCCGATGTCAATGCCTGTAGGCCTACTTTTCCTTTCTTTAAAAAACATGTGTCTTGTATTTGTTTTTTTTTCTTTTTGAAGCATTTTAAAGTAAGTTACAATCATGCCATTTGCCTCTCAATATTTCTGTGTGTGGCTCTAAAAAAGGAGGATGTTTCATAGTAACACTATCATCTCACCTAACTAAATATTCCTAACATTATATGTGTACTTCATATTCAGATTACTTTATTTAGTCCAAAAAGTTTTTTTTTTTTTTCTTCTTTCTCTAGTCTAAGGTTTAATTCAGGTATAAATAGCCCAAAAAGGTTTTTATGGTTTGGTTTTTTTAAGCCAAGTTCCATTTTATCCTAATCTTTTCAACAGCTGCACTAAAAGTTATCTGGCTAAACTAAAATTAATTTAAGTAATCCCCTATAAAGGGACACTTAAGATGTTTGCAGAAACTATTATAAACAATGCTGAAAATAACATTTTTGTACCTACCTCTTTGCTTTAAAATTATTCCCTTAGGGTTAGTTTCTGGAAGAATAGTAGGGTCAGGAGCTATGCATGTGTAAAACTTGGATACATTTTGCCAGATTGCTTTCTGGCTATGTCATGCTAACTAAACTCATCAGTGGTGTACGCAGAGTGCCCCTTCCTCAAGTTCTTGCCAGCATCAAGCAATCAGAAAACTGTCCCATTGTTTTAAGTTTGTATTTAAAAAATTATTTTTCTTAGTAAGGCTAAGCATCTTCTCTGATATACGTGGGCATTTGAATTTTAGAGACTGTTAATCAATTTGTTATCATTTTTCTTCCAAATTCAGCAAGTATTGCTTTATCTTGCCTTACTGGACCTGCTTTCTGTCCATGTGATGTGGACTTCCTTTAGTTTCTCCACTGTTTTTTCAAGTGTGGGAATCAAATTTGGACATGACATTTTAACCGAATCTCAGTAGTGTTTTTTATCATGTGATAGTATTGGGGAAGGAAGTTTTGTCATTTTTTTAGTAATTGAAAATTTCATTACACGCTGTTTCCCAGATAGTTTTGATACATAACCCTCAAGGGCACATTGATCTAGAAAGTGAAAACTGTGCAATTGTTTTTTAAGCTTATAGTAATGTTTCATTTTCTGTATCTGTAAAATGGTGATTCAATAATAGTATCTATTTTAAAGGATTCCTGTGAGGATTCAAATGAGTTAATACATATAAAGTGCTTAGGTGAGTGTGTGGTGCTTAGTAGGTCCTAACTAAGTATTAACTATTAATCTGAATAGTGATAGTACAATCTTTTAAGGGTATAGCTCTTGGGCCACAGTATTTGTTTTCCTCTTCTTGAAAGGCTTATATATATAAATACAGTACTATACATAACAGTTCTTTGAAGATGTGAAATCTACATGTAAAAAATACATACCAAGAAAGATATTAGGATTTTATTTTTTCAGTTTTTCATTCAGTAACATAGAATCTACCATTTGCCAACACTAGACATACCCAAGTGAGTGGTTAACAGTTTCTGCTCTCAAGGAGCTCACAGTAAGGTATAGTTGTAGAGAAGCTACTTTTAAAGCATATTTAAGTGTTTTTACATAAACACAACCTCTCAATGTGTTTCATTTTGGGTTGGAGAATAAACAACCCTTAGTCTTACTAGTATTAAAAGAAACACAAAACAATCTTTCATTTTCTGAGTCTCGGTTTTTCAATTTAAGTAATGGTAATTACTAAATTTTCAGGAGAATGCATTGTAATGTGCCTAGCAAAAGTTGTTAATTAGTTTTGTTTTTAAATTCCTGTCTGACAAAATGGTTTTGAGACACTTAAGAGTAGCCTGTGTGTCATATGGTTGGTATATTAAAATAAATTGTTGTTTGACCACTTGCTTAACAAAAGGTCAGTTTGTTGAAGATACATAGTTGATACTGACGTTAGGAAATATGTAGTCTACATTTCATTTGCTTGTCAGCAGTTAGATTTGGAAACGGTCGTGTAATCATATTCTGCCATATGACTTAGGCAGCATCTCTCTGAGATGAAGAAAACATTTGTAGAATACCTTTTATGGCCCAGGTGATGTGTTGGATGCAGGATGACAGACTGAGGCTGCCCCGAAGCAGTTTTCAGACTCAGAGTACAAAATGGTAAGTCTTGAAGGATCCTGAGAGAGGAGTGATTAATTTTGCATTGGATCCCTGTTTTAGAAAGGTATTTTCGGAATCTCCATTTTCATCAGTTTTTTCTAGATCCATACTATAGAGGGAATCTGGGCATTTGGTTGGAGACAGTTTCACCACAGCAGAGGCTGTTTTTTTTAAAGACGTTGTAATATGAAAGAGTCAGACTTTTTAAAAATCAGAGGGGGTTATTTGGATTGTGGTTCTAATATTGTTTTTAATGAGTTTCTTTTCTTCACAGTTTTTTAAGTTTTAATAAAATTTTAAATTATAAAAGTAATATATGCTTATAAAATATTCAAACTGTTCAAAAGTATATCAAATAAAAATGAAACTATCCCCACTCTCCCTGGGTAACTGCAGTGAGACAGTTTAAACAATTACAGTACTTGTAAATAAACTTGGTTTTTAAGTACCTCATATTCTGAGCATTTACTCTTTTCTGTTTAAAGGGAGTAAATTTTCCTTTTTGGCAAAGTCCTCAACAGTGATGGAGGTTGTCTAGGAACTGTGAAGTGGAAGGTAACTGTCGTAGATTTCAGAAAGTACATTGACCAGCTAGATTGCGGTGTCCTACAGGGCTTTTTAAGGATTTATTGACACACTTCATCAAGGTATTTGAGAGAGTATTCAGGGAAACCTAAGAAATTCTGCAGTTCTTTTCCCTTCCTTATAAATTCATGCCTAGTCAGAAATTACAGCTTGAGTGGGATGTCCCTCCACAGAACTCAAATGCACACTATCTATCATGTTACTTAGTGTGGCAGTAATGTAAAATGGTAAGAATTTTTTTCTTTTTTTCTTTTTGCTTCTTTCTGTGAGGAGGCTTACCCAACATATATTTTATCATATGTCTCTTCATCTCTCCCTTATTTCAACTTCTACTTACTCCCCCAATTCCCCACATCATTCTGTTAGAAAAAAAATAAGTTTTGTCCACTGAGTTCTCTTTCCTATTTGATTTAATATATCTTGGGTTGAATGTTTCTCACAAAAACACTTTGCATTCAGAATTAGCCTATCAAGCTGTTTCCTCTGTAGACTCCTCCATAGATCGCATGCCTTTACTGTGGTGCCCGCTGAGATATGAAAAGCCACGTCTGCTTTTGGCTTAACCTTCTTGATTTTGGAGCATAAGTCTCTACGCTGTGCTTTGGAAAAGTTGTCCTTGTGGTTATTTTGTACCAGTAAAAAAAATTCTACTTTTAGTCCACAGAACTCACCTACATACTGGGGCAGAAGTCCTGTCACTATTCCATTTAAAACCATGGTCCTCATAGTAGCACACACATTTATCTAAATCTGAATATATATACACACATACCTGTATATGTGTATATACACAGGGATATGTAAAAATTCTAGTTGGGTATATGTTGGAAATGATAGTAACTTATCCAAATGGTTGATATTGAGGAATTTGTAACCTGCAGTCCTGTCTCTTACTGGTAACGCCATTCTGCTTGGGGAATATAGAACAAGCCCTAACAGTAATACTGACAGAATTCGGAATTATGATACAGTGGAGCCTTCACGTAATTCTTTGTTGAAGAAGTTAGGGCCTAAATGTTAAGGCTTATTGTTATTCTGAGTTGATAATCTCTGCCTTGCTTTAATAATTTTTCCTCATGCCTGGGTAGCCCGCGAGTTGCACAATAATCACTCACACAGCTTTGTAATCAATGCCCAAAGTAATAGGATTCCTCTGGCCACCGGCAATTAATAAATTTGTGTCTTTTTTAAAACACTAGCAAGTCGGGCCTGAAATACGACTGACTGGCTCTCCTCATTTGCATATTTATTGCAGTGGAAAAATTCTTACCAGATGATTGATGCTGAGCCTGCCTCTTGAATTCCAAGCAGCACATTATTATGAAATGAAAAATGCCGGCCATACAGTTGATTAAAGTTGAAGACAGTGGAATCGGTGTTTTTTAAGATTGTGGGAGAATTAAAGGCATATTTTAATAGATGTTGACAAGAAGTGAACTAACAAAAGCAAAGCAAAGGATTTGCTTGAAAAGATTTAATCAAACGTCTTTCTTGGGGGATTAATTGCTGGGGATGACTAGTGCAAGTGGCAGGCTTGTGTGGATTTGAATGAAAAGTATTGTTCTCAGGCCAATATATCGTGTGTCATTTTGACCTATAGTTTAGCTCTAGTTCTAGAGTTACTTTTGAAGGAGAAAAAAAAATGCTCTTGTAATCTGTAAATTCCAAATCAATGTATTTATATGGGGTAATATGAATGTGGGAGTTTGTGTATACTTGTACATAAATAATTGTAATGTTTGCGTATTTATTTAAAAACAACGATATAGATACTTAAAAACTGATAAAGTAAGCTTTATTTATTTAATACACTCACTCTTCCTGTTCCCACTTCACCCCATTGCCAGAAATTGCACTTATTGGTTTATAATCTAATTAATGAACTGTGTGTCCATGCTTAAACTTATTCCCTGCTTACAGTTTTGTTTATGTTGGACAGCCTAGATGAATCAGGGAAAAAAATAAAGCTGTTAGGTGAAAATGGTTTTTAGATTGGTGACATTTTATATATAGAATGCTTGCATATGGGTAGCATATAAATGAATACCTAAATAAGAGTCTGTGAATATTGTCCAATCCTAGTACAAGCAGAGCTTAAGATTTTTACCATGTGAAAGATGATTTTTGATAGAAATATGTTTTATAGCATTAAAAAATTATAAAATACCTTAACATATAATAACACAGTTACTATTTTTACCTTATTTCTGTGAGATCAACAAGAATTGATCCACATTTTATAAAGAATTGTCCACATTTTATAAATGAGAAAATTGAGACTCAAAGAGATTAAATTGGTCCATTCAGCATAACATGACTAGTTAGTGGCAGTGTCGGTTAAAATACAGGGCTCCTAACCCCCAGTAAAGTACTATTTACATTTACTCTCTACTGAAAATTATTCCTAAAACTGGAAGCCAGATGCTTAGGATGAATCTTGGTAATATGATGAGGCATATGTCCTTCTTAATCTCCTCTTAAGGGAAAGACCTTTTGAAATGGACCATGTAGGGTAAAATAAACATATATATTCTTGACAGTATCCATTTGTTTTGTGGCCATGTGCCAAGAGGGAGAGGGATGAAAGTATATGAATCTTTACTGCTTTTCTTAACTTTTAACTCTTATAATAATTGGGAGAAAAATTAGAGGTGAGTTAGAAACTATTGATTCATTCTGTTTATTATTCACAGGATTGAACAACTAGAATTCAGCCCTGTATGAATAATAGAGAGAGTTTTTAGAAAACAGTGGGTTTATTTGTTTGTTTTGGTTGGGAAGAATTCACTGTTGGATTTGAGTCTCCAGGAAAGAGGCTTTCCTCACTCTTGTCAGCTCTGGTTTGGAGGAGGCCTACCACCTGCAGCAAAGGATTGTCCCATTGTCTCAGGTTTTACATGCCAACTAGAAGGAAATGCAGCCCTAATATTGCAAAGAAATAAGAATTGTGTTCTGTCTTCTAAATCTCTCTATAGGAAGTTGTCTACATATTGGGCCGCTGGTGACATTTACTTTGATAAATTTTTTTTTTTTTTTTTTTGGTGGTTAGAAGCGCAGAATTGCAGATTTCATCTCTGGTGGGTCTCTTGACACTTTGATGCATGGTAGTGCTATCCCTGAATGGAGCCTAAATACTTCAGGGCTACTTTCTGACTGGGTGAAGGGGTGTATAAAATAAGAACATATGAGAGAGTATTAACAGAAAGGCACACTTTGATTTACTGATACTGGTTCTCTGCTTTCTTGTTGGATTGATATGCTGCCTAATATATCTGCAATGGATTTTTTAAAAACTGACTTGAACAAAATAAAAAGGCTCGTGTAGCTACCTGAAAGTGGCCCTTAAAAGTTGTAGTCTTTCGTTGGGTGTTTTCATAATTCTTGGGTATGCTACATGTTAGAGTCAGATTCTGACTTGCATGTTGGGGACAAGCAGCTATAAATAATATAGACAACTTTGCAGCTTATTCTCTGGGTAGTTCTTTTTTTTTTTTTTTTTTTTTTTTTTTTTTGGGAGGGAGACGGAGTTTCACTCATGTTACCCAGGCTGGAGTGCAATGGCGCAATCTCGGCTCACCGCAACCTCCGCCTCCTGGGTTCAGGCAATTCTCCTGCCTCAGCCTCCTGAGTAGCTGGGATTACAGGCACGCACCACCATGCCCAGCTAATTTTTTGTATTTTTGGTAGAGACGGGGTTTCACCATGTTGACCAGGATGGTCTCGATCTCTTGACCTCGTGATCCACCCGCCTCGGCCTCCCAAAGTGCTGGGATTACAGCCTTGAGCCACCGCGCCCGGCCTCTCTGGGTAGTTCTTGATTTTATTTTTTAGATCATGGACACGTGGTACTTACAGGAATTAAGTGCCAGATAATTTGCTCTTCTTGTTCTTTTAATTTTTTTCTTTGTTTTTTTTTTTTTTTTTTTTTGAGACAGGGTGTTGCCCTGTTGCCCAGACTTGAGTGCAGTGGCATGATCATGGGTCACTGCAGCCTCAAACTGCTGGGCTCAAGTGATCCTCCCACCTCAGCCTCCCAAGTACCTGGGACCACAGGCCTGTGCCACCACATCTGGCTGATTTTTTTTTGTACGGCCCTGGTCTCACTTCTCACTGTGTTATATAGATGGGTCTTAAATTCCTGGGCCCAAATGAACCTCCGCTTTGGCCTCCCAAAGTGTTGGATTTACAGGTGTGAGCCATGGTAACCAGCCAAATTTTTCATTGTGGTACAAAACGTACAACAAAATTTATTATCCTTACCATTTTTAAGTATATAGTTTAGTAGTGTTAAATATATTCACATTGTTTTACAACCAATCTCCAGAACTTTTTCATCTTGCAAAACTGAAACTCAACCCATTAAACAACTCCCCATTTTCCTCTTTCTCCAACCCCTGGTAACCACCATTCTGCTTTTTTCTGTGATTTTGACTACTATAGGTACTTCATATATTGGAAATAGTATTTGTCTTTTTTTTTTTCTTTTTTTTTTGAGATGAAGTTTTGCTCTTGTTGCCCAGGCTGGAGTGCCGTGGCATAATCTCAGCTCACCACAACCTCCGCCTCCTGGGTTCAAGTGATTCTCCTGCCTCAGCTTCCCAAGTAGCTGGGAGTAGCATGCACCACCACGCCCAGCTAATTTTGTATTTTTAGTAGAGTTGGGGTTTCTTCATGTTGGTCAGGCTCGTCTTGAACTCCTGACCTCAGGTGATCTGCCCGCCTTGGCCTCCCAAAATGCTGGGATTACAGGCATGAGCCACCGCACCTGGCCTGTATTTGTTTTTTTCTAGCTGGCGTATTGTACTTACCATAATGTCTCCAAGGTTTATCCATGTTGCAGCATGTCAGAATTTTCTTCCTTTTTAAGTCTGAATAATATTTCATTGTTTTTTTCCTGTTCTTTTTGAGTAGGTTCAGTTTGAAGGATTATAGACGACTCTTTTCTATACAAAGATGAACTGGGATGATGGGATTATTTATTACACTCTGGTTTTGGGATTTTTTTAGGTGCTTTTTTTTTTTTTAGATGGAGTCTCACTCTGTCACCCAGGCTAGAGTGTAGTGTCATGATCTCAGCTCATTGCAACCTCTGCCTCCCAGGTTCAAGCAGTTCTCCTGCCTCAGCCTCCCGAGTAGCTGGGACTATGGGTGTGCGCCACCACACCCAGCTAATTTTTGTATTTTTAGTAGAGATGGGGTTTCACTGTGTTAGCCAGGATGGTCTCGATCTCCTGACCTTGTGATCTGCCCTCCTCAGCCTCCCAGAGTGCTGAAATTACAGGTGTGAGCCACCACACCCAGCCCAGGTATTTTTTTTATAATGGTGGTAAAATAGACATGACATAAAGTTTATCATTTTAAGTGGACCGTTCATTGTCATTAAGGACATTCACATTGTTGTGCAACCATCACCACCATCTACCTCCAGAACTTTTTCACGATCCCAAACTGAAACTCCATATCCATTAAAGAATAATCCCCCATTTCCCCTCTTCTTAGCCGTTGGTAACTACTATTCGACTTTCTGTCTCTATGAGTTTAATTCATTTTAGGTACCTCATGTAATTGGAATTATACGGTGTTTTTCCTTTTGCAACTGGTTTATTTCACTTAGCCTAATAATTTCAAAGTTCCATCTGGGAATTTTTTTGTGTGTTTTTTTGTTATTTATTTATTTATTTATTGACGCGGAGTTTTTTGCTCTTGTTGCCCAGGCCGGAGTGCAATGGTGCAATCTCGGTTCACCACAACCTCTGTCTCCCAGGCTCAAGTGATTCTCTTGCCTCAGCCTCCTGAGTAGCTGGGATCACAGGTCTGCGCCACCACACCAGGCTAATTTTTTGTATTTTTAGTAGAGGCAGGGTTTCTCCATGATGGTCAGGCTGGTCTCAAGCTCCCAACCTCAGGTGATCCACCAGCCCTGGCCTACCAAAGTGCTGGGATTACAGGCCTGAGCCACCACGCCTGGCCTAGTGTTTGTTTGTTTGTTTTTTTAATTTTGAACAATTTTATTGTTAGAAACAGGCTCTTGTTCTATCACCCAAGCTGAAGTACAGTGTGGTGTGATCACAGCTTACTACAGCCTCCACCTCCCAGGATCAAGGAATCCTCCCACCTCAGCCTCCCAAATAGCTGGGACTACTGGTGTGTACTGCCATGCCTGGCTAATTTTTATATTTTTTTTGTAGAGACAGGGTCCCCCTGCATTGTCTGGACTGGTCTTGAACTTCTGGTCTCACGCAGTTTGCCCACCTCAGCCTCCCAGAGTGCTGTGATTACAGGTGTAAGCCACCACATCAGGCCTTAGATTTTTTTGTTTTTGTTTTTATGTTTTTCAAGATGGAGCCTAACTCTGTCATCCAGGCTGGAGTGCAGACACAATCTCACCTCACCGAAACCCCCACCTCCCGGTTCCAGTGATTCTTCTGCCTCAGCCTCCCGAGTAGCTGAGACTACAGGCATGCGCCACCACACCTGGCTGATTTTTTTTGTATTTTTAGTAGAGACAGGGTTTCACCATGTTGGCCAGGCAGGTCTTGAACTCCTGACCTCAAGTGATTTGCCCGCCTCGGCCTCCCAAAGTGCTGGGATTACAGGTGTGAGCCACTGAGCCCAGCCTGGTTTTTGCTTAAGATAGAGAGCAGCTGGTTGAGGATCTTGGTTTGGAACAAAGGCATTTTGGGTTTTTTAGGTGATAGTTCTGTATTACAAATTCTCCCAAGTGGTATGATATGCATATGGTAAAGGATTACAGAATTTAGAAATGATATGATCAAAGATCTTATTTTAAACAAGGAAGTTATATTTATATGGTTTTATATGCAGATTATTTGAAGGAATACAAAGTAGTTATTGGACCACTGAGTTCCTTCTGACTAGTCTCAGATGGCTTTCTCAGGTAGGTTGGTTCTCAGGCCTGATGTTGAAATAGTATGCTGTAGTATGAAATACATGGAGAACTTGTCTAACTCATGTATTGGTGTCCTACTGCTGTAAAAGGTTGGGATATAAACTAGTGAGAAGGCTGCTCATGCTGGACGGGGTAGAAGCAGAAGCGGAAAAGAAAGAGTAAGACCTAAAAATCATTTCACTTAAGTTTGTGTGGTCTACAGTTTGTGTGGAATGTAAAATAAAATCGAATGTCGGGATTGTTGAATGGAAGTAGAGATGCTTATGAGACTAAAGTTACGTAAGTGAAAGGGAAAGAGTGATAGAAGCATGGCCAGAGGTAAATGGGCAATTAATAGTGACAGTAAGAATGGAAAACGTAGAATTCAGCAA
This sequence comes from Sapajus apella, assembly GCF_009761245.1. NCBI lineage: Eukaryota > Metazoa > Chordata > Mammalia > Primates > Cebidae > Sapajus > Sapajus apella. The sequence continues at coordinate 31,007,240 of NW_022436952.1, forward strand.
CCAGTTAAACATCTAGAATAAGAGCACCCAAATGTGAGTGATCCATGAAAACACATTAAACAATGCACAGAGGTTCAGACAGGGAGAGGTATTAGGTAGAAAAAGGTTCTGTTTCTGACATAGTATGCTGAAGGAGTGATGGAAAAACCCCGTGAAGGTTTTCCAGTAGTTGCTGGAAATGGGAGAGTTTGATTATAGGAGAGGTGTCTTGAGTCCTTTCAAAATATAAATGGTGACTCTCAGTGTCTAGTTAGCACCTTTAGTAGAGTTATTCTGATAGAGAAGGTAAGAATTCTGTTGTCAGAGGACGAGTTTTGTTTTTTTTTGGGGGTGCGGTTTGGAGACAGGGTCTCAGTCTGTTGTCCAAGCTGGAGTGCAGTGGCATGATGATAGTTTACTGTAACTTCAAACTCCTGGGCTCAGGCAATCCTCCCATCTCAGCCTCCCAAGTAGTTGGGACTACAGCACACACCACTATACCCAGCTAGTTTAAAAAAAAAAAATTTGTAGAGCTGGGGTCTTACGGGGTTAACCAGGCTGGAGTCAAACTTCTGTGCCCAAGCAATTATCCCATCCCGGCCTCGCAAAGTTTTTTTGTTTTTTTTGTTCGTTTGTTTTTGAGACGGAGTCTCACTCTGTTGCCCAGGTTGCAGTGCAGTGGCATGATCTCAGCTTACTGCAACCTCCACCTCCCAGGTTCAAGTGATTCTTCTGCTTCAGCCTATGAGTAGCTGGGGTTATAGGCGCATGCCACCATATCTGGCTAATTTTTGTGCTTTTAGTAGAGATGGGGTTTTGCCATGTTGGCCAGGCTGGTCTCAATCTCCTGAACTCAGGTGATCCACCTCCGCCTCCCAAAGTGCTGGGATTACAGGCATGAGCCACTGTACCCAGCTTCCAAAGTTCCGAGATTACAGGCACAAGTATTGCCCCTGGCTGAGGATGAGGTTTGTTCTGTATGCATGGTGTTTTTTGGAGACAGGGTCTTGCCTTCACTCTGTTGCCCAGGCTGGAGTCCCATGGCGTGATCACTGCTCACTGCAGCCTCAACCACCTGGGCCAAAGCAATCCTCCTACCTCAGGGTCCCTCTAATAAGTAGCTGGAACTACAGGTACGTGCCACCATGCCTGGCTAAATTTTTTAATTTTGTTGTTGTTGTTGTTTTTAGAGCTGGGGTCTCACTATGTTGCCGAGGCTGGTGTTGAAACTCCTGGACTCAAGCAGTCCTCCTAGAAGACCAGTTTTTTTTGTTGGTTGGTTGTTTTTCAGACAGAGTCTTGCTCTGTCACCCAGGCCAGAGTGCAGTGGTGCAATCTCAGCTCACTACAACCTCTACCTCCCAGGTTCAAGCAATTCTCCAGCCTTAGCCCCACTAGTAGCTGGAAAGACAGGCACCCGCCACCATGCCCAGCTAAATTTTTTGTATTTTTTTTTTTTTTTTTTTTTTTAGTGGAAACAGGGTTTCACCATGGCGACTAGGCTGGTCTCAAACTCCTGACCTCATGATCCAGTCGCCTTGGCTTCCCAAGTGTTGGGATTACAGGTGTGAGCCACTGTACCCAGCTGACCAATTTTTATTCTAAAAGTTTTTACTCATAGACTATATACATAATCTTGACCAGCTATATTACAGATACATCTTATTGGCTACAAGGAGAACCAGGTGAGAATATATTCTCAATGCCCACATTTTTAATATACAATTCAGTACTGCAAATAGAAAGCCATTAGCTTGGGTTTTCATATGTGAACAGGAACTTTCCATAGGGATATGTGTTGAGAGATGGAGTGAAGGGTGTGGCAGCGCAAACCAGAGGCAAATGAGATCTCCTGGGGGCAGGGTGGAAGTGGTGGTGGTGAGGATTCCCAGACAAAGTCCCGCTCTGTAGGAGAAGAGAAGGAAGTGCCCAAGGAGCTGATTGGGAGAAGGAATAGTCCAGGAGGTCAGTGGGTAACCTGTAGGAAGATACCTAAGAAACAACGCCAGCACAACAAATGAATGGTCATAATGATGGACAGGGGAGGAGTTTGTGAAACTTAACACATTTAAGAGCCGACAATGCAGTGGACTCTATTTGCAGACACTTTTCTAAGCACCTTACACACATGGTCTTGCTTATTCCTCACAACAATCCTGTGAGGTAGGCATGTTGTTATTTCCATTTGCAAATCTATATTTCACAGAGTATTTAGTTCCTGTGTGTATCCTGTGCCTCCCCTTTACTCCCCATAGCCAGAACTCTCAGGGATCATGAGTTATAGGCATCACCTACTTTGGAGAATTGTAGGTAATTAATTGTCCTATTCTCTGTCCTTTATTTCCCAGGTCACAAGGCACTTAAAGCATTGTTGAGGTCATTGGTAGATCTTCAGGAAGAGTTGCTTTTCCAGTACCCAGACACTAGCTATCTCGTAGATGGGACAAAGCCCAGTGCAGGAAGGTAAGAGAACAGAACCATGGAGTTGCTTATTTTCTTTTTGTTTGGGTTAGTTTCCCATCATTTATGAAAGAGAAATTCAAGTTCTTTTCAGGCAGATATTAATGTTAGTAATATAGAGTCTCTTATGTTTAACTGGTGGTTAGAATGGCACATAGTTGGTGATTAGATTTTAGATTTTTGTATTTAGTTGTACCTGATATGCTTTGTGGTCTTAGACAAAAGGCTTGCCTTCTCTTTAGATCTATTGGAATTAGAAGATAAAAGCACTTTCTTTTTTAGAGATGGGGTCTTACGCTGTCATCCAGGCTGGAGTGCAGTGACGTGATCACAGCTCACTACAGCCTCAAACTCCTGGGCTCAAGCAATCCTCCTGCCTCAAGCCTCCTATGTAGCTGAGACTGCAGGCATTTGCCACCATGCCTGGCTGGTTTTTTCTTTTTTTTTGTAGAGACAGGTCTTTCTGTGTTTCCCCACCTTGTCTTAAACTGCTGGGCTTGAGCCATCCTCCTACCTCAGCCTCCCAAAGTGCTGAGATTATAAGCATGGGCCACTTTACCTGGCCAAAAGCACATTTTAAATATTAATGCTTAATTAATGTTTATGAAACCTTCTGTGCCCATATCATAGATTCGAATCACTGGTCACAGCTAGCTACCTCCTTTGAGTAAAAGCCATTATTTTGAAAGTTGGAAAAATTTCAGAAAACAACAGCAAAATAATCATTTTTCTCCCTGAAATTGTTACATTTAATGATTTTCCCCCTTTTGTTTATACCTGCTATAGATACCTGCTTGTTTTTTTTTTTTCCTTGGGCTTGTCTTTTATTTTTTGTCTACTGAACTAGTTAGGAGGGCAAAAAGGAAGCTCTCATTTATTGAGCACCTATTATATGTTGGGGTTAGTAATCCAGTGAGTACAATTGGCAGATGGTTGGAGGTTGTATTACATTGTCATGGCAGTTGCATATATGGCATTGCAGGTTAGTTAGCACTAATTCTGTTGCCTACCACTTTGAGTTTTCTTCACATTCAGCTTCTATTCTATTTGGTTCAACTAATATTATTTATCTTTCCTAAACAGTTGGTTACAGAGAGACACATTTCCCTTATTGATCTGGGGATTGAGGTCATAGACATATGATTATATGCTTCTTTTTTTTTTTTTTTTTTTTTTTTTTTTTTTTGAGACAGAGTTTTGCTTTTTGTGACCCAGGCTGGAGTACAATGGCACGATCTCGGCTCGCCGCAACCTCCTCCTCCTGGGCTCAGGTAGTTCTCCTGCCTCAACCTCCCGAGTAGCTGGGACTACAGGCATGCACCACTATGCCCCACTAATTTTTGTATTTTTAGTAGAGACGGGGTTTCACCATGTTGACCAGGATGGTCTCAATCTCTTGACCTCACGATCCACCCGTCTCGGCCTCCCAAAGTGCTGGGATTATAGGCGTGAGCCACCGCGCCCGGCCTATATGCTTCATTTTTAAAGATTGTTCTATAATAGTACAGTCCTGGTTTATACACATTTCTAATAATTCTTTTAAAACCTCATTTATTTTGATGGTTTGCTTATCTTTTAAAAAATATTTTGAAACTAGTTTTTTTTATATTTATTTTAAAAGTTACATGAGGCTGGGCATGGTGGCTCATGCCTGTAATCCCAACACTTTGGGAGGCCCAGGCGGGTGGATCACTGGAGGCCAGGAGTTCGAAACCAGCTTGGCCACCATGGTGAAACCCATCTTTACTAAAAATACAAAAAAATATTAGTTGGGCATGATTGCACACAGATGTAATCCCAGCTACCCATGAGGCTGAGGCATGAGAATTGCTTGAACCCAAGAGAAGGAGGTTGCAGTGAGCCAAGATTGCGCCACTGCACTCCAGCCCGGGCAACAGAGACTGTCTCAAAAAAGAAGTTACACTAGTTTTTGATTGATCTTGTGAACATTCTTCTCAACAGCAAAAGCTATCCTCATATCTTTGGTGTTATTTTAAATGGAAACAGAACAGGAGGCCTAAATATTCTCTCTCCTTTATGTGAGCCTAGTTTTTTAAATTTAAGTAATGTTTGTTTACATTGGCTGTAGTACTCTTACTGGTTTTCTAGTGAGGAAATTTCTAGTGAAGATGATGAGCTGGTAGAAGAGAAGAAGCAGCAACGAAAAAGGGTCCCTGCAAAGAGGAAGCTGGAGATGGATGACTATCCCAGCTTCATGGCAAAGCGCTTTGCTGACTTTACAGTCTTCAGGAACCGCACGCTTCAGAAATGGCACGATAAAACCAAGCTGGCTTCTGGAAAACTAGGGAAGGCAAGTGTGTGTATGCATGCATGTATGTGTAAGCTAGGTTGAGGCAACCTGAAGCAGTTTTAAAAAATTGGAACCACAGCTCATTTATGTGGATGTTGTCATGTTGTAATGGTAATCATTTACTTCTACAGCAAAATCTGCTGAACTTCTGGCACTGGGGTTTATACAATTCAGACTTGGGATTTTAACTTTATTAGAAAGAATGTTTTATCCTTAAAATTGAGGCTTTATAAGTGTTCAAGTGCTGAAAATACAAAATATTTCAAAGGAGTGAATTTCAAAGCAATAATTATTAAAATATCAGAAGTTAATCTGTGCGCATAGAAAAGCAATATAACCTGCTTAAGACTAACTTTTTTTAAAGAACAATTATAGCCACTCACAAACTCAGTCCTTTACAGAAAGTCTCTCCTGAAAAGACAATCGTCTCTCTGGTGACACAGAAAGATAGAGAAACCAGTGTAGCTGCCTTCAGCACTGATTTTCTGCATTATCTGACACTGCTTAATGTTGTTGCAGGGTTTTGGTGCCTTTGAACACTCAATCTTGACTCAGATCGATCATATTCTGATGGACAAAGAGAGATTACTTCGAAGGACCCAGACCAAGCGCTCTGTCTATCGAGTGCTTGGCAAACCTGAACCAGCAGCTCAGCCTGTCCCAGAGAGTTTTCCAGGAGAACCGGTAATAACTCTGTGATGCAGTGATTCTGGGGAATAGTTTCTATGAGGCTAATTAGCTGACAAATTTGTAGCTGTTATGTGTTTGTATAAGAGGTTAGTGAGAGAAAGGAAAGCAACACTACTTTGCTGGATTATTGAGAGAAATTTAAGTGTATGTTAAAGGAGAAAGTTTTTAAAAATGGAGCTTCTATTAACTCCTATGTGTCATTGTCTCTTAATTTTGAGTTTGATGCAGCAGTCTGGTAGTGGAAGCAGTCATAATCCAATTTTCAAAATCCAATTTTAAAGCTACTTCTGTAGAAATGTCAGTATTGAAACAAGTGTGTACTTTAGGCTCAATGTTTGCCATTTAGGTACTTTAGAACGGGTCCCAAAGTGGAATAGTCAAATTCTTTTGTTTAAAGGAAACATTTAAATTTTTTTAATTATAGAAGAAATATATACTTAATGCTTTTTTAGTTTATAACAACTTAAAATGAAAAGTAAAATTCTCTACTCTGAAAATTTCACTCCTCAGGTTTTACCAGTATTAATAGTTGTAACAAGTTTTTGTTTTTTTCTATTTGTGTAACTATATAGTAAATATATATATATATGAATATGGTTGCCTTTTTTAACTAAATGAGATAGACATTTATATGTGCATAAATATGTAAAATACTACAAGCACATTTAAAGTCTTGCAACTTTCAAAATCTAATGTATCCTAGATACTCTTTCCATTCATTACCTAGAGATCTGCCTCATTTTCCTAACGACTGCAGGGTATTCCATTTATGGATATGCACTATCATTTATTCAACAAGGGATATTATGTTGTCTCCAGTTTTAGAAACAGTGCTACAGGAAAGATTCCTGTACATTTATTACGTGTTCGTTTATAAACATGTAGGTAGATTTGTTGAAGTGGAAATGTTAAAGAAAAGACACCGAATTCTGATAGATGTTGCCAAATTGCCTCCAAAAAGGCTGCATAAATTTCCAGTCCCTCCAGCTGTGTTCTTTAGTACTAAGTGTTGCCATTCTTAGAGGTGAAAAATGGTATCTTCTCATTCTAATTTACACATACTTAATTAGAATGAGGGTAAACATGTTTTCATATGATTATTTATGGTTCTTTTTCTGTCAACTGCTTGTTAATGTTTTTGCCTGTTTTTATATTGGACTGTTTCATTTTTTAATTTTAAGAACTTTTTATATCTTAAGGAAAACAGTGCTTTGGCTATTCTACATATTATTTATAGTAGCTACATTAGTTAGATAGCCTTACCGGGATTCACTCTTTTCTTACTCCTTGTTAATGTAGGAGATCCTTCCTCAAGCCCCTGCCAATGCTCATCTGAAGGACTTGGATGAAGAAATCTTTGATGATGATGACTTTTACCACCAGGTGAGACTTAGACACTCTCTCATTACAAAAGGTTTTAGCATTTTAAAGCAGCTTATAGAATTCTCTGAACAAAAATGTTGCTTATTTTGGAAGGATAGAGTCAGACAGTGATTAGAACTCCCACATTCAAAACTGACTTATGGTGTCATTGTGGATTTGTTGCTTTTCTTCTATTTTATGTTTTCCCTTTGAGATGAAAACAGCTATAGTTAACTTTGTTAGTTGTTGCTTGAGTGTAAATTATCTGTAGAACAGTTTTAGGTTTTTCTTTGAGTCAAGTGGTTTCTTCTTTCTGAGCCATTTTTGAGGATGGAGGATTTGTTAGTGTTTGGTTTCTTGTCTCATTACTATTAGAATGGGACGTGGAACTGGAGGGCTGGGATCCCAGAGTTCTTGAATTGCACTACTGATTCTATTACTGTTAAATCTTGTTCTTAATGTCTTTTGTGCCTGTTGAAGTCAGTTAAGTATGTACTGAGAATGTCTGCAACTGTTGATTATAATAAGAGTATAGTGCATTGAAGATGGAACTGGTAGAAGTTGAAAGATAGCCCAGTTCGCAATATGTTTTCACAGACTCCCTCACTTCTTTCCCTGACATTACTCTCTGCTGGCATGCTGTTCTTTTTAATGATGCCTGCCGGAGACTGTTAAGATAGACTAAACATTCGGGCTATTCTAAAGAACTGAAATAACTTCCTGTATTCCTGAGTCTCTTGACAAGTTATACTTCTTAATAGAGAGTGTGTTGAGCTTGCTGTACCCTTTCTAGCTTAGTGGAGAATCAAGGACTCTGTTCAGCAGTGATATGTCAATTATTGTTCAGCCATTGTTTATCAAGATAATTTTTTTCTCTGTCAAATTTTTAATGTGCTAACTTTTGCCGAATAATTTGCGACTGCTTGTTGAGGGTTTAACCATGACTGCTGTACTGTGTCTGTGAATATGAAGAAAGGGACTTCTTAGGAAAATTACATGTAAAGTCAATATAGAACAAGTGATTCTATATTGGGGATACCTCTGGTTTTGCCCTAAAAAGAGAAAGATTGACTTTCTATTAATTTTTTAATTCATCCTGTAATGTTTGATAAAATTATTGCCATAAGTAAGTCTTAAAAGTAATGATGAGAGGGTACAGGAAAAAGGATTGGTGTGGCTGCCACTGTTCCCTGTCAGAAGTCCTGATTCTTTTTTCCGCTTCTCGTATTATATTCATTTGTCAGAAGAGTAAGGAACTCTATTTTGTTCTGGAGTGTCTAAGGAAGTACCTGATATGGGATATTAATGCTGTATAATTGTGTGAGATCACGGGAGACAATCAAAAATGTTCCAGTCCTCATTAATTGAAGTGTACATTGTTCGATGGAAAGTGCATCATAAATTAAATAGGCTTAATAAAATAAACTGAAATTACTGGGGAGAAGTTGCCTCTATTGGCAATCCTTACTCTGAAAGATTTTTTTTTTTTTTTTTTTTTTTTTTTTGCCTGGAGATCCGTTTAAAAAGAAGTAGCATTACTTGATTGGCCCTTCATCCCAATTAATAATTTTAACTTCGATAAATTCTGATTTCAGAGTTATGACTAGTCACATCTTAGCTTTTCCCCTTGCCGGTTAATTGGGGTGCTGGGGTTAATCTAAATTAAAACTTAAACTAATAGAGGTCAGCAAGGCAGCTGAAACACCTGAGTGAAACAAATGGGGCTGCCAGGCACAACTTTATCTTGGCTGTTTCCCAAGAGGGAAGTGGCAGCAAATTGGAGTTGTTTCAGCCTTCTGTAAAGGTGAATGATGGGTGACACTTGTTAATGTACAGCATCTCCGGAAGCATTCCAGATTGCTTTGCTGCTACACCAACTGCTGCCATCCATGCAGAGTCAGTAGGAACTGGACCAGTTGCCAACATCTGGCAGCACAGCAAGGAATGGGTGCAAGTCTTGAAACCCCGCAGATTCTAAATATGGTGCTTAGAACTGTGCAGGCTTTAATCACTTACCACTCTTTGGCAGCAGGCTACGACAGCTTATCCTAGCCTCGTACATCACATTCCGACATCTGCTGAGCTGCAAGGCAGCTGCACATTCATTTTCTTTTCTTGCCTTTTCTCTTTGCTTCCCATTCCCCTTTTTCTTCCCACTCCCTCTACCCTTCAGTTTTCCTCCCCCCTCCCCAATATGCTTCTTGGGAGAGATGATCTATAAAGATTACTGCTTCATTGTGTGCAAGTAATTGTGGTGATGCCAGGCCCTTGACAGACACAAGGTAGCACCTGTTCTGCTGACCTGGTTAATTTCTTCTGTTGAGTGGGATTTGCCAGAGATTGGAGCTGAAGCCAATTCAGTGATAAGGCTAAAGAAATCGGCTGTATGTTTTCTGTCACCTCCCAATTAAATTGGCTTCATAAAGTGCTTTCCTTTATTTGTTAGAGTAGTAAGCCTGAGCTAAGTGTTGCATTCAGAAGTGGTTCAATATATTACAGTGGGCCTGTGAGTTTTCATTTGTGTGTGTGTGTGTGTGTGTGTGTGTGTGTGTGTGTGTGTGTGTTGTGTGTGTGTGTGTGTGTTTTAACGTGGTCATATGGAAGAGCTGGGTGGTGAATATAACACATTTCAGTTTTTTTAAAACCATACTTGAAACCAGACTCTTTGGGTTCATGTTTTGTAAAGACGAGATTATAGCCACATTGAATTTTAATGTTCCATTGTAAGGGTTTAAAGGCTTACTTGGTTAATTCAGGTGTCTTGAAGCTGTGTAAATGCCCTAACTACTGAAAATGATGTGTGGGGTCAGAACACTCCCCCTCTACACACACGTACTCATTCACAGTTTTATTCTTTGTTTCTTAATGGGCTTTAAGTTACTATAACTTTTAAAATGCATTTGTATTATTTAACAGTGGTACGTGTGTGTGTGTGTGTGCATATGAGTTTTCATTTCTGTGTTTTTTAATGTGGTCATAATGAGTTTCACATATATGAAAACTTACATATGTATGCATATGTATGTATGTGGGCCATAGAAGATAGTATCTGATATCATAAATAATCTTATTTTTAGAGCTGAAAAGAACCTTAGAAGCAACTGAGACCCTGAGAAGTAACTTCCTGATAACATAGAGTAGAAGGCAACACTGGTAGTTAATCTCAGGATTTCTTAGACCAAGTCTTGTTCTTTCCATACCTTTATTTCTTTTCTTTTTTCTTTTTCTTTTTTTTTTTTTTTTGGAGACAGAGTTTCGCTCTTGTTACCCAGGCTGGAGTGCAATGGCACGATCTCGGCTCACCACAACCTCCGCCTCCTGGGTTCAGGCAATTCTCCTGCCTCAGCCTCCTGAGTAGCTGGGATTACAGGCACGCGCCACCATGCCCAGCTAATTTTTTGTATTTTTAATAGAGACGGGGTTTCACCATGTTGACCAGGATGGTCTCGATCTCTTGACCTCGTGATCCACCCGCCTCGGCCTCCCAAAATGCTGGGATTACAGGTGTGAGCCACCGCGCCCAGCCTATTTCTTAAATATTTCATTACTGAGCCATAAAGAGATTTCACTGTAGTATTACAGTTTTCAGTTTGTGAATAAGTAAGCTTTATTTTCATAGAACCAGAAAAAGTATTTTGTGTTAGAAAGCAATATTTTTCCTTAGAAGGCAAATGATTTATTCAACTTCTGTTACTTAACAATTCTAATGAAAAAATTAGCTTTATAGTTTTGTTACCAGTTTGGAAACTGGAATTGCTGAAAGTGTGAAGTATAGCCAGTGGTGAAGGTTTTACGAGAGGAACTGTTTCCCTGCTGCAGAAAAGCATTGCAGGATTTTACTTCCAAACGGAATTACTTTACATTTGGCCTATTTCTTGTCAAAGCTCATTCCTAAAGGCAATTTCACAAAACATGAAGGTTGTAAATGACCATGAAGGATGAGCCATTCAGAAACGTTTTCAGTATCTGCTTGTTATTGTCATGATCCTATCTGCTACTTTATAACATTAAGTCTTCTTCAGATGTGTTGTCTGTGTCACCATTTAAGGCTTTTGTTTTGTTTTGTTTTAAAACCATCAGATGATCTTTTTTAAAGAATCAGGGAAGGACCAGGATTTGCCAAACACTAGCGGCGTGCCAGTCCCTGGGCTAAGCAGATAGGTACTTGGCACGTGTCTTGATTTAATCCTCACAAGATCCTCATATTGTGATATAACTGCACTTAGCAATAAGCTATATAAAGTGATTGGTTTTATTCTTTTCATATCCCAGATCACAAACTAGTTTCTTGTCACTTCATGAGATATTTTGTTCTGAAAGGACTAATTGAGCCTAGATGTCGACAGATCAATACCTGGATTTCCAAGGGTTCATTAGGATTTTATATGTTGCTTCTAGCTCTGTTTAGTTTTGATCTGGTTTGTCCTGTCACTTTGAATCTAGCCAGGAGTGTCTAGAGAAAGGCATAATAGGTTTTGCTCTTTTGATGACCACTTTGATGGGTTAAATTTCTTCTTTCATTTGCCATCAGGACATGTCTATAACTGACATTGCCACATGCCGAACTTTTGTATCTAAGACGTTGGATAATGCCATAAACAAGTAATTACTAATTCAGTGAACTATTAAAAGTTGGTAATGTTGAGAAATAGAGAAGAGGCAGGGTTTCTGACAAGATGGTTTACTTTAATTGGTGAGTGATTAATATGGACAGGTGATGTGGTGGAATTGTATGCATTTAGATTTCAGTGTGAATAAGAGATGTCTCAAGCTACACTTATGTTAATGGTAATAGATATTTTTTATATATCTTGTTTTTATGTATTTATTTTGTTTGTTTGTTTTTGAGGCAGGGTCTCACTCTGATGCCCAGGCTGGAGTGCAGTGGTGTGATCTCAGCTCACTGCAGCCTCAACTTCCTGGGCTCAAGCAGTCCCCCCACCTCGGCCTCCCAAGCAGCTAGAACTATACACAGGCACCACCACATCCAGCTAATTTTGGTATTTGTTGTAGAGACGGGGTTTTACCGTGTTGCCCAGGCTGATCTTGAACTCCTCGGCTCAAGCAAATCCCAAAGTGCTAGGATTACAGCTGTGAGCTACCGCGCCCAGTCTGGCAGGATGATATTCTTACTATTGGCATGTATTTTTCCAGTGGTTCAATTGATGGCTAATAACATGTTTTAAAGTCTGACTTGAACCTGCCTCTATGAATGAGTTGTTGGATAATATATGCCTTCTGTTCAGGGCAGTATTTTGCTTTAGTTTTACTTTAAAATATTGCTGTTATGTGAGATCTGGATAGTGTTTCTTAAAAGTTGGGTGAAACTTATTACACATAGATTTATGATTATTTTAGAGAGGACATATGTATGAAGTTGATGAATTTTAAAATTGGCCAGCCATTGTGGCTCACACCCATAATCTCAGCATTTTGGAAGGCCAAAGTGGGTCAATGACTTGAGCCCAGGAGTTTGAGACCAGCATGGGCAACATGGTGAAACCCTGTTTCTACAAAAGCAAAAAAAAATTAGCCGGATATGATGGCTCATGCCTGTAGTTTTAGCTACTTGAAGGCCGAAGTGGGAGAATTATCTGAGACCAGGAGATTGAAGCTGCAGTGAGCCAAGATCATACCACTACACTCTAGCCTGGGCTACAGAGTGAGACCCTGTCTCACAAATATATACATACATGAAAATTTAAAATTGAAATTATGATTGAAGATATAGCATGGAATTAGGTTTCTCGGGGCATAGTAATGGTGTTTTTAAAAAACTCAAAGAAAATACCTACTGGGGGCCAATTAAATTCCAGTTTTAATAACTGCAAGATTATTTTATATACCATGTATAAGAATTTTATTGGAACTACATGGTAGTTTCTGCTTAAGACATTTTCCACCAACAGTGCTGCCATTGTATATCTGTCAGTGTTTAGACCCAGGTATGGCATCAATATTAGCATTTGGTTGCTAGCTTGGGCTCACTATTGTGGAAGCTGCACAGAACAGGAAGCAAAAGCCACATTTTAAATGCAAAGTCTAGAAATTTCATCAAACAGGAGTGTCAAGGTAAGGTGCACATGACTGGCCCTCATTTCTTTCGGCTTTCTTGCTTTAAAAAACATCAGAGCATGACTTTAGTACTACTACTTTGTTTAAACAAAGGTAAAACCTCAGAACGAAGCCTAAAACAGTACATTTTACAGGGCTAGCAAGGAACGAGATAAGAATTGGCTTAGAAGTATTGAAGAAACTTTTTCAAACACAAGTGATACCTGGAGAGTTTGCTAGGCAAATATGTGGCCAAAATTACCCTTTTTGTACTAGTGTACAGCTGCCCAGTGTCAGCTGACTGAGTATAAATTAAACACAGGATCCCAGCAGTATTTTAGCAGCCTCAAGTACAGAATTTGGCACTCCTCAAGAAATGGAGACATTACCTCTTCACTAAAGTAGGCATGAGGTCTTGATATTAATGTGTTGCTCCTTTAAAAGTAACGTATAGGAAAAAAATGATTTAGCAAAGAAAGGGGAAGTTAATAGGCATCTTCAAAAATGTGTATATATTATGAGAAAATCTTCACAATCTGTACATCTGACAAAGGACTGATAACCAGATTCTACAACAAACTCAAACAAATCAGTAAGAAAAAAAAAAAAACAACCCCATCAAAAAGTAGGCTAAGGACATGAATAGACAGTTTTCAAAAGAAGATATACAAATGGCCAACAAACATGTGAAAAAATGTTCAACATCACTAATGATCAGGGAAATGCAAATGAAAACCACAGTGTGATACCACCTTACTCCTGCAAGAGTGGCTGTAATCAGAAAGTCAAAAAACAGTAGACGCTAGCATGGTTGTGGCGAACAGGGAACACTTCTACACTGCTGATGGGAATGTAAACTAGTACAACTGCTGTGGGAAACAGTGTGGAGATTCTTTAAAGAACTAAAAGTAGAATTACCATTTGATTCAGCAGTGTCACTACTGGATATCTACCCAGAAGAAAAAAAGTCATGACTTGAAAAAGATACTTGCACACTCATGTTTATAGCAGCACAATTCATAATTGCAGAATTGTGGAGCCAACCAAATGCCTGTCAATCAACGAGTGGATAAAGAAACTGTAGTGTATGTATATGATGGAATACAGCCATAAAAAAGAATGAATTAACAGCATTTGCAGTGCCCTGGATGAGATTAGAGACTATTACTCTAACTGAAGCAACTCAGGAATGGAAAACCAAATATCATATGTTCCCACTGATATATGGGAGCTAAGCTATGAGGACACAAAGGCATAAGAATGATACAGTGGACTTTGGGGACTCACAGGGAGGAGTGGGAGAGGGGCAAGGGATAGCAGACTACAAATATGGTGCCGTGCACACTGCTTGGGTGATGAGTGCACCAAAATGTCACAAATCACCACTAAAGAACTTAGTCACATAACTAAATGCCACCTGTATCCCAATAACTTACAATTTGGATAGCATCTTAACTCTCTTTTTGCAAGTGAGGAAAATGGACCCTGAAGGAAGTATGTGACTGTTGTAAGATTACCCACTTAGTGAATTAGGACACTGAAACCTGCGTTCTTGCTCCCAGTTTGATTTTCTTTCTGGCACATTATAGTCCCTTCTTATTGGACAAGTTTCAAAATTCTTTGAGCATTTAATTTTCAAATCTCTATCTGTTTAGGAAATTTGAGATCTACTGTATCTTTTAGCACTCTGACAATTCACAAATATCACTTTTATACAGTTTTAAGCTTTATTCAGTTAACATTTATTAGTCTGAGCATGGTGGCTCACATCTATAGTCCCAGCACTTTGGGAGGCCAAGGCAGGAGGATAGCCTGTGTCCAGGAGTTCAAGACCAGCCTGGGCAATATAGTGAGACCCTGTTTCTAACAACAACAACAACAACAAAAGAACGCCTTTATTATGCCAGATGCTAGGTTTATAAACGCTAGTAAAACCAAAATCCCTGCCCAAAGAATTGTGTTACCTAACAAGAGTGAAGATCTCTCTAATTCTCTGTAGTCACAAAATTAATGTGACTTTAATAAAATTAAGGTGGAGAAAACAAATGTTGAAAAGAACAATCAGGTATTTGATATAACAATGCACATGTGGTTCTCTACCATTCTCACAAACATGCCTCAAACATTTATTAGCTTACTGGTTTACCCCTCAACATAAGCATGATCTAATTCTACAGTAATTTCTCTATAACATGTAAAAGGCCTTATGAGGCGCTATTTGACATAAACATTGGATAATACAAATTCCATATTTTCCAAGAATGTAATCATTGTTGGAAGTCAGATTGAGATGCTGGTTTCCACTGATACTTATTTCAGGATAGAAGAACCTTCAGACTGATGATAGGTAGAAGAGGGTTCATTTTGCTATTGTCTGCCTTTGTGGATGTTTGAAAATTTCTATAATAAAAAGTTAAAGATGAAAAAAGTCATATTTCTTTTTTCCTTCCATTCGTTCAACAATTATTTGAGTATCTCTGTGTATTTATTGAGTAACTGCTGTCCTAGGCTGTGCTGTCTAATGTTGTAACTACATGTGACTGTGGATTTAAATTTTGGTTAATTTAAAAAGAGTAAGATAAATGGTTCAACTCCTCAGTCACACTAGTTATATTTCAAGTGCTAAGCAACCACATGTGCTAGTTGCTGTTTTATTGGACAGTGCAAATGTAGACATTTCCATTACCACAGAAAGCTCTCTTGGAGCTCCATTACAGGCTGGAAGAAAACAAAGTTCCTGCCCTCATGAGCATTCATTCTAGCTTAGTGGCAGGATAAAACAGGGAACTACATTGTGACAAATGCAGTAGAGAATGATGAGATGGGGTATGGTGAAAACGAGCCCTAGGATAGGGAAGTGATGGTTACTGTTTTCACTTAGGATGTTTAGGAGATAAAGATATTTGAGCAGAGACCTGAGGAAGTGACAAACAGAGCTATGCAGGTGTCTGGGGAAGAGCGTTAGGGACAAAGGGGATGGATGATGGCAAGTGCACAGACTCTGAGGCAAAACCGAGGCTAGCATGTTCCAGGAAAATCAGGGAGGCCAAAGTCACTGGGGAACCGTGGGGGAGAAGGCAAGAAAGAGGATGGTAGGAGAGGAAATCAGAGGTAATGGGAGGCCAGGTCCTGTGAGACCTCGTAGGCCACTGGAGCACTTGGATGTGGCTGAGATGGGAAACTACCAAAGGATTTTGAATATAGAAGAGTAGTGTGATTGGACTCATATTTTAAAAAGATCACTGATGGCTGTGTTAAGAGTAGACACAAGAGAATACGGGACAGGGTGGTAGACAGGGGACCAGTTAAAAGACTCAAGTGATAATGCAGGCAACGAATGGCAGTGGCTTACACTAGAGTGGTTTTGGAAGAGAGAAGTGGTTGGATTCTGGATTTATGTTGGAGGTTGAGCTGACACAGGATTTGCTGGTGGATTGTATGTGGTATATGAAAGAGAGTAGTCAAGAATGACTATTAAGGTTTTGGTCTGAGCAGTTGGAGGTATTAAGTTGCTATTTACAGAGATGGAAAAAAACAGTGAGAGAAGCTAGTTTGGAAGAGAAATCAGAAGCTCAGTTTTGGTTATATTGTTGCCTCCTCCCAACCCCTGTGGACCTATATTGGCTTTATTTTGGTTACAGATTAGTTATATTGTTTATGATACTTCTGCCACATTCATGCGGAGTTGTTGAGGAGATAGATATATATATATATTTGGGGTTCATGGGAAGGTCCAGGCTGAAGGTATAAATTTGTGAGCCATCAGCATATAGATTGTAATTAATACCATGAGACTGAATGAGATTACCTAGAAAATGAAGGTAGAGAGAAAAAGAGAAGAGATTTAAAGCCCAAGTCCCGGGACATTCAAACATTTGTAGACTGGGGAGATGGGAAGGAGCAACAAAAGTGATGAAGAAGGAGCAACCAGTGAAGTAAGAGAGAATAAAGAAGAGTTATTTTCCAGGTTGCATGTAAAGAAAGTGTTTCAAGGAGGGGATCGCTTGAGCCCAGGAGTTTGAAGCTGCAGTGAACAATGATCACACTACTACGCTCCAGCCTGACAGAATGAAACTCTGTACCAACCCCCTCCCCCACAAAAAAAGGTGAATTCAGTATCATCGTGATACCCAAACCAGACTAAAACATCCCAAAGAAAATATTATAGGCCAGGTGCAGTGCCTCATGCCTGTAATCCCAGTATTTTGAGAGGCCAAGACAGGAGGATTGCTTGAGCCCAGGAGTTTGAGACCAGTCTAGGCAATGTAGGGAGACCCTGTCTCTATAAAAAGCAAAAAATCTAGCTGGGCATGGTGGTTCTTACCTGTAGCCCCAGCTATTTGGGAGACTGAGGTGGGAGGATCTGCTTGAGGTTGGGAGGTCGAGGCTGCAGTGAATTGTGATAAAGAGAAAGAAAGAAAAAGAGAAAAGAAGAAAGGGAAGGGAGAGAAAGAAAGAAAGAGAAAAAGATAAGAGAGGGAGGGAGGGAGGAAGGGATGTTGAGGATGTAGTGAATTGTGATTGTGCAAGGAAGGGAGGGAGAGAGGGGAGGGGAGGAAGAGAGGGAGGGAAGAAGGAAAGAGGGAAGAAAGGAAATGAGGAAGAGGAGAGAAAAAGGGAAGGAAGGAGGGAGGGAGGGAGAGAAGGGAGGGAGGGAGGAAGGGAGGGAAGGAGGAAAAGAAAGGAGAGAGAGAGATAGAGGGTTGGGAGATTGAGGCTGCCTTGAATTGTGATAAAGAGAGAGAAAGAAAAAGGCGAAGGAAGGAAGGAAGGGAAAGGAGAGAGAGAAAGAAAAAGAAAAGAGGAAAAAAAGAAGAGAGGGAGGGAAGGAGGAAGGGATGTTGAGGCTGTAGTGAATTGTGATTGTGCAAGGAAGTGGGGGAGGGAAGGGGAAGAAGAGAGGGAAGGAAAAAGGAAAGAAGGGAAGGAAGGAAAGGAGAGAAAGAGAAGGAAGGAAGCAGGGAGGGATAGAAGGAAGTGAGGGAGGGAGGGAGGGAAGCAAGGGAAGGGAGAAAAGGGAGGGAGGGAAATAAATTACAGGTAGTGCTCGACTTGCGACCACGGTCAGTACCGCGGACCGGTCATAACACGATTTGGTCATAAGTTGAGTAGGCTATATGTACAGTTGAAATGGTGCATGCGGAGATGGTAGTGCTGCTGGAAGCTGGTCCGCACTGTCATACGCCCAGCTGGGCCACGTTTGCACTGCCAGATGCGGAGCAGTCGTGGCTAGTGATTGTGGTCGTAAAGTCGAATGGTCGTAAGTTGCATAGGTGGTAAGTCGATCAATACCTGTACAAACCAATATGTAAAATTCAGCAAAATACGGGAGGGAGGGAGGGAAGGAAGGAAGGAAGCAAAGAATTACAGACCCATATGTAAAAGTCAGCAAAATACTAGCAAACAACCCTGCACCAAGGATTATACACGCTGATAAAGAGCATCTATGAGGGCTGGGCGCAGTGGCTCATGCCTGTAATCCCAGCACTTTGGGAGGCCGAGGTGGGCAGATCATGAGGTCAAGAGATCAAGACCATCCTGGCCAACATGGTGAAACCCTGTATCTACTAAAAATACAAAAATTAGCTGGGCGTGGTGGCACACGCCTGTAGTCCCAGCTACTCGGGAGGCTGAGGCAGGAGAATTGCTTGAACCCGGGAGGCGGAGGTTGCAGTGAGCCAAGATCATGCCACTGCACTCCAGCCTGGCGCCTGGCAACAAAGTGAGACTCTGTCTCAAAAAAAAAAAAAAAAAAAAAAAGAGCATCTATGAAAACCACAAATTACATCATACTCAGTGACCAGAGACTGAATGCTTCTCCTAAGAATAGTGGCAAGGATATCTGCCCTTGCCACTTATTCAGCATTATAGTAGAGGTTCTAGCCAGGGCAGTTAGATAAGAAAAAGAGATAAACGACATACAAATTGGAAAAGATGAAGTAAAACTATCTTTTATTTGCAGATGATACAATCCTGTGTATAGAAAGTACTGGCTGGGTGCAGTGGCTCACGCCTGTCATCCTAACACTTTGCGAGCCAAGGCAGGTGGATCAGCTTGAGGCTAGGAGTCGAAACCAGCCTAGCCAATATGGTGAAACCCCATCTTTACTAAAAATAGAAAAATTAGCCGGGCGTGTTGGTGCACACCTGTAATCCCAGCTACTTGCGAGGCTGAGGCAGGAGAATTGCTTGAACCTGGGAGGTGGAGGTTGCAGTGAGCCAAGATAGCATCACTGCACACCAGCCTGGGCAACAGAGCGAGACACCATCTCAAAAAAAAAAAAAAGTACTAAAGAAGCCACCAAAAAATTACTAGAGCCAATTAATAAATGAATTCAACAAAGTTGCAGGATACAAAGTGAATGCACAAAAATCAGTTGTGTTTCTATACACTAGCAATAAATGACCTGAAAAGGAAATTAGAAGAATAATTATTCTTACAGTAGCATCTAAAAGAATAAAATATCTAGGAATAAACTTAACCAAGAAGGTGAAAGATTTAACCTATGGAAAATTATAAATATTGCTGAAAGAAATTAAAGATCTAAATAAATGGAAAGCTATCCCATGTCCATGGATTAGAAGACTTAGCATTGTTAAGATGACAGTACTCCCCACATTGATCTAAAGCTTCAAAACAATCCCTATCAAAATTCCTGTTGCCTTTTTTCTCTTTTTACAGAAATTAACAAACTGATTCTAAAATTCACATGGAAATGGAAGGACCCCAAATAGCCAAAACAATCTTGGGCGGGGGGTAAACAAAGTTGGAGACTCACACTTTCCAGTTTCAAAACTTACCACAAACCTCCAGTGATCAAGACATTGTGGTACTGGCATAAAGCTAGGCGTGTAGATCAATGGAATACATTTATAGTTAATTGATTTTCACCAGGAGTACCAAGACAATTCAGTGGGCAAAAGAACAGTTTTTTGTTTCATTTTGTTTTTTAACAAATGATGTTGGAGCAACTGGATATCCACATGCAAAAGAATGAAGATGGAGCCTTCCCTCACACCTACACAGAAGTTAACTTATAGTGGATCATAGACCCAAATATAACAGCTAAAACTATTAAACGTTTAGGAAAAAACAGGAGTAAATCTTCATGCTGCAGGTAGATCAAGTAAGACGAGGGCTGAGAGAAAGAATTGATCTTGGTTTTAGCCAGTAGAAGCCATTGGTGACCTTGATAAGAACATTTTTTTTTTTTTTTTTTTTTTTTTTTTTTTTTTTTTTTGAGAGGAGTCTCACTCTGTCCCCAGGGCTGGAGTGCATTGGGGCTCACTGAAACCTGCATCCCAGACTCAAATGATCCTCCCACATCAGCCTCCTCAGTAGCTGGAACTACAGGCATGCGCCACCACACCTGGCTGATTTTTGTATTTTTAGTAGAGATAGTGTTTTGCCATGTTGCCCAGGCTGGTCTCAAACTCCTGATCTCAGTGATCTGACTGCCTCAGCCTCCCTAAGTGCTGGGATTACAGGTGTGAGACACTGAATCTAGCTGACAAGAACTCTTTTAGTAGAGTGGTGGAGAGAGTTCAAGAGAGAATGGGAGGAGGGCAGGCATGGTGGCTCATGTCTGTAATCTCAGCACTCACCTGAGATCAGGAGTTGGAGACCATCCTGGCCAACATGGTGAAACCCCGTTTCTACTAAAAATGCAAAAAATTATCCAAGTGTGGTGGCATGCACCTGTAGTCCCAGCTACTTGGGAGGCTGAGGCAGGAGAATCACTTGAACTCAGGAGGTAGAGGTTGCAGGGAGCCAAGATCACACCACTGCACTCCAGCCTGGGCAACAAAAGTGAAACTCCATCTGAAAAACAAAAGAATGGGAGGAAATAAATTGGGGACAGTGAGTATAGACAACTTTGAGGAGGTTTGCTGTACGGGAATAGAGAAATGGGATAGCTGCTGGAAGGTTTGAGAGAGAGTTTTAGATAAGAGATGTATTTTGTATGTGGATGGAAATGATCCTGTAGAGAGGGAAAAATGGACATTGCAGGAAAGAGGTAAGAACTTCTGGTCAGTACCTAAGTAGGGAGGGGTTGGTGTGACAGATAGAGGGAAGGCAAGACGTATGAACACAGTTGCAGGGAGGTAAGGGCTGAGAGCATGTGCGGAGTCCTCATGTGAGTACCTCTGTGTTATTTTATGTTATTTTTTATGAATGAAGGAGCTGAGAGTGATAAGATGTAGGAGGAGATGGGGGTTTTGAAAAGAGAGGGTAAGAAAAAGTCACCTCAGAGAGTGAATGGACTAGGAAATCATAGTTGCACTGTCAGGTAGCCCAAAAAACCCACAGAAGGTTACTGGTGATCATATGAGAGTGAGGCCAGCTTGCAAGATCTCGTCTTTTCTCTCACCGCATTCATCCATGTGGATGCAGGTACTGAGATTTAACATGGCTTGGGGTTTTGCCAGGGAAGTACAGGTAAATAAACCTTTCCCCACACTTCTGAGATTAAAAATCTGAAAACTCATAGCTTTTGTTTAAGCTTGGCAAACTATTGTGGTAGCAACACCTGATGTGAATGAACATGAAGCTGCGTATAGGCCTTATTTATTCCCTTTATGTGGGAATATGTATTTTGCTACAGAAATTTTGTGTTTGACTTTGGAGTGCTGCCCCAGACTCTGCTGACACGTTTCTAACATATGCAATGTGTTACCTTTCTAAAATACGAAACATTCTGAATTCCAAAATACACCTATCCTTAAGGGATTGTACAACAAAGGGACAGCTTGCAAGGGAGTTCAGGGAGTATGTCAGGGGTGATTATCCTGATGGATTCTGGAATCTCATTCACCTGAGTAAGGAGGGAAGCGAGCCCAGGAGGAGAGGAAGAGGGATGCTGAAAAGGTAGCAGGATTGATGGTTTATGGATTCTGGTGAGGCTGAAGAATTATTGGCATCTGAATGCTAGAGGGAGAATGCTGGAAATACAGGGAGAGATTAGTTTCAGCTGGGCTTTTGGTTCTTAAGGGACATAATTACAGAATACAAGTTAGTACTGCCCTTTCGCTTTCTTGTGAATTCTTCTCTAGTTCAGAATGACTTCCTTTTTATTCTTTAAACACAAATGACATATCATATAGTAAAAGAAACCTTGCTAAATAAGGAATGCTAAAAAATAGTAGCTGAGCTGGTATCGGAGAGGATCTATAACCCTTCTTCCTACCTTTATTATAAATGGAGGGGGAGGTACCCACCCAAGACATCCATCTAGTGATCAGTGGGCAGAATTGTTGAAGTGGAAACTCTTGGAAAATCTAAACAATAGCCCCTTCCGTACATTGTTACTTTTAGTATTGACTAGAAAGTATAACTTGCTGGGTATAGTGGCCCACTCCTGCAATTCCAACACTTTGGGAGGTCAAGGTGGGAAGATTGCTTGAAGCCAGGAGCTTGAGACCAGCCTGGGCAACATAGTGAGACCCCATCTCTATAAAAAATAAACAGTAAAAAAATTAACCAGGCATGGTGGCTTACACCTGTGGTTCCAGCTACTCAGGAGGCTGAGGTGGAAACTTGAGCACAGGAGTTCAGGTCCGTACAGTAAACTGTGATTGTGCTGCTGCACTCCAGCCTGAGTGACAGTGCAAGACCCTATCTCTTAAAAAATATATAAAAATAAATAAAAATAAAAAATAAAAAAAAGACTTCCTTAAATTTAAAAAAGAAAAAAAGGGGGGCCAATGGCTGTTGCCTGTAATCCCAGCACTTTGGGAGGCCAAGGCAGGTGGATCAGTTGTTTGAGACCAGCCTGACCAACATGGTGGAACTGTGTCACTACTAAAAATACAAAATTAGCTGGCTGTAATGGTGCCTGCCTATAATCCCAGCTACTAGGGAGGCTGAGGCAGGAGAATCGCTTGAACCTAGGAGGCTAAGGTTGCAGTTGAGCTGAGATCACACCATTGCACTCCACACCATTGCACTCTAGCCTGGGCAAAACTTCATCTCAAAAGAAAAAAAAGAAAGAATGGCATAAGTCAGTCGCCAAGTCCTTGTAAAATTCCTTTTATTTGTTGGAAACAGAAAAGCAAATTGGCAAGAAGTTCTTTAGCATTCGAATTGCTTAATTCTTACTCTGTCTTCACTCATCAGGGCCTAATACTAAGAGTGATTTACTTACACTTCTAGTTAATAATTAGACATTGGGAGACATTATATATCATGCCTAATGGAATATATGGGGTCTGATGAGAAAGTTTTCTGTGTTGACTAATAAATTTTAACCCAAATGGCCAAGCTTAGTGAAATATTATGGCCTTTGAAGTATTTTAGGGCTTTTGCTGAGAAAACAGTACTGCTTTATTCAATGAATGAATTTATCATTCCTTCCAAATCACAGGCCTTAGCGCTAGCTCCCGAGTGGAGGCACGCTGCAACTTGGAATCAAAAAGTGGAAAAACTAATCAAATCCTTAAAGACCAAGGGCAATGAGGCAGAATTAGGCTGACTTTTTCAGTGGTAGCCTCTGGCTATACATTCTCTTATTTGAGTAACCAAAAGTGAACTATTTGTAACTTTAGTATTAAGATGCTTCTTAGACTTTATTTGCACACCCTGATTTCCTTTCATTCTTCCCTGTGTTGTTCTTGTAAATATTGCACTTCCCCTTGCAAAAGGTGGCTGCTTTTCATGCTTGTTGACAAGATCTAGAAGACTGATTGCTACTTGACTCTTTGATTTTAGGAATATTATTTTGAGATAGGATCTTGCTCTGTCACACAGGCTGGACTGTAGTGGTGCAGTCATAGCTCACTGCAACCTCACATTCCTGTGTTCATGCTCTCTTTCCATCTCAGCCTCCTAAGTAGCTAGGACTACCTAGCCACCACACCTGGCTAATTAAAAACAATTTTTTTTTTTAGAGACAGGGTCTCACTACATTGCCCAGGCTGGTCTTAAACTGCTGGCCTCAAGCAGTCCTCCTCCCTCAGCCTTCCAAAGTGTTGGGATTACAGGCATGAGCCAGTGTGCCCAGCCCTCAGAAATATTATTGAATAATCACTGTATGCAAAGGCAGTGTTGGAGTTCCAGTTATTAGGGGTGAGAGTTTGCCTTAGACGTATCCCCTACCTGCAAGAAGCTTATAGTCAGGCAAACCAGATGACGTTATAAGCATAATAACCAGAATGCTTGGTTATTATCTTATCTGGTTGTAAACATCAGTAACATGTAAACCTATATCTTGTCTGGTTATAAGCATAAATAACCAGAATGCTTGGTGAGGGTGCATTGAAGAATTCAGAAGAGGGAGAAAAATAATAGTTTCAGGGAATTAGAGAAGGCTCCAGGGAAGAGGACATGGCATTTGATCTGGGCTTTCAAAGAAGGATAGCCAGGATTTTAGATAATCTAAGTTTGGGAAAAGGCCTTCTACATAAAGGAATTGGGTGATCAGGAGATTTTGGGGAAGCTCAAGGTCAGGGAAAGGGAATCACAGGTAGTTCAAATAGAATAAATGGTAAGGGAGAGGATGACTTTTGCTCCAATTTATCATGGTCTAGTTTGGAAAAGTTCTACAACCAACAGCATACTTTTTCAATGTATGACTTAACATTTTTGTGGATTTTCTATACTTGATACATTTTTATCCTTTCACTCTTACTTGTTACACATCTTATTTGTTACCTACTTTTGAAAATCAGTAGAAAGGAAAATTGAATTAGTGTACTTGTTGATTGTTAGCAGCTGTGGTGATTTAGCTGTGGAAGATGATTTATTTTAACCTAAATGGGGTTTAGGGATTATCTATGAGCATGATCTGATGTTCACAATATTTCTGTTTATTGAATACTTATGTTTTGGTGAGTGCTTTACTTTTATCATCTTCTTAATTCCCAAAACAACTTTATGAGCTATAATTACCACTATAAGATGAGGAAACTGAATCTCAGGGAGTTCAAGAAACTTGTCTGAAACTACACAGGTAGTAAGGGGCAGAGCTAGAATTCAAGATAGGTAAGTTAGACTCTTTCGCAGATAGTTACAGTTGAACTGTGCAGCACACACACTTCACGTAAGTGAAAACTGATACCTAGAAGCATTAGATCTTAGAGAGTGGGAGATGGAAACTTGTAACTGGTATTTGACAAGCCTATTTCATAAATAAAAGATATTTAAATAGAAAACCCTGTAACTAGGCTGGGCATGGTAGCTCATGCCTATAATCCCAGCACTGTGGAAGGCTGATGCAGGAAGATCACTTGAGGCCAAGAGTTCAAGACCAGCCACGGCAATATAGTGAGACCCCATCTCTACAAAACCTAGAAAAAATTAGCTGGGCATGCATGCCTGTAGTCCTCGCTACCCAGAATGCTAAGGTGGGAGCTCGGGAGGTCGAGGGCATAGTGAGCTATGATCATGCCACTGCATTCCAGCTTGGGCGACAAAGCAAGGCCCCATCTCTAAAACCACACACACTGTAACTGAAATTAATTCAGACTTTTATTAGACAGATGTGAAGACATACGTCTTGCAGTAAAAGGACCAATACACATGCCTGTAAACTCAGCATTTTGGGAGGCTGAGGCGGGTGGATCACGAGGTCAGGAGTTCGAGACCAGCCTGACTAACATGGTGAAACCCTGTCTCTACTAAAAATATAAAAATTAGCTGGGTGTGGTAGTACACACCTGTAATCCCAGCTACTCAGGATGCTGAAGTAGGAGAATCACTTGAACCCAGGAGGTGGAGGTTGCAGTGAGCTGAGATCGTGCTACTGCACAGAGCGAGACTCTATCTCAAAAAAAAAAAAAAAAAGGACCAACTTAAAGAGACTACAGAAAAGGTTAAGAATTGTGGGGAGTATAGAGGAAGCACCAAAGATGTGCTTGCCCTCTTTTCCTGAAAAGAACCAGCTCTTTCCTTTAATAAATGAGACACAAGAGGGAGCATAGATCTATATCATTTTAATAGTCAAAGAATGAGTTTACATAGTTTAATGGCATGTGTGTGTTTGTGTGGTTTTTTTTTTTGAGATGGAGTTTTGCTCTTGTTACCCAGGCTGGAGTGCAGTGGTGCAATCTCAGCTCACTGCAGCCTCTGCCTTTGAGGTTCAAGTGATTCTCTTGCCTCAGCCTCCCAAGTAGCTGAGGTTACAGGCATGTGCCGTGATACCTGGCTAATTTTTTTTTTTTTTTTTTTTTTTTTGTATTTTTAGTAGAGACGGGGTTTCACCATGTTGGCCAGGCTGGTCTTGAACTCTTGTCCTCAGATGATCCACCCACCTCGGCCTCCCAAAGTGCTAGGATTACAGGCGTGAGCCACCGTGCCCGGCCCCAGTTAAATGGTTTTTTTTTTGTTTTGTTTTAAATTCAAGTACTCTTGGAACGGTTAAAAAGAGGCTAATTCTCATCCACGTAAAACCATCCAGGCTTGTTAAATAGGCCATTCTGTGTATTTGTTGTGTAGGCCATCTGGCCTATGTAAGACATGTGAGAAGGAGAATATTGTAGTCATATCATTGAAAACGGCAATGACAAAGACAGTTCAAAAACAACTGACAAAAACAGATAGGCTTCTCTATTCCTAGGTAGATAATGGTGCCCTGGATTAGAGCCAGGTTATTATATTAATTCCTTTTGTGTAGAAACACTGAAAAGGTATGTGTGTGTGGCCAGGGAAATGACAAAGCAAACACAAATTTGGCATTTTCTCTCAGAAATAATTGTTTTACCCTCTGTGTATATATGGAGCTCCTTCAAGGGGCCCCTGCAGGGGCTAGAGTGGTGATTGTGTTCAGATGGAGTCTCTGCTCTCACACAGCACACAGTCGGCAAGGGGAGGAAGGAGACATGAATCAAGGAGTCCCTGGGTAGCGTGTACAGTAAGAACAACAAAGATACGGAGCCTGCATGTGAGTGTAGCTGTGGTTAAGAAAGGTTTAGATTTAACAAATGAGTGGAGGAGGAGGCGTGGGAGGTCAGTGGCAAGGGAGGCCTGTTCTGGCAGCGCATGTGCAAAAACAGCCTGCGGTGCAAGGGCCCTAGAGCATTTCACATACAGGATAAAGCCTGGTGGGACTGCAGCCCAGAGGCAGAGGTGGGTTAGGATGGAGAGGTAGACAAGGGACCTGTTAAATGTCCTGACACATTTGCTTTTTGAAAATACTACTCTGAGTACAATGAGGAGACAAAAATGGAGGAGGGACAAGAGTAAATCATTATACTGCCTCAGGTGAGACCATGTCTCCAGTGTACTCAAAAAATATGTATGTGGGCCAGGTACAATGGCTCATGCCTGTAATCCCAGCACTTCAGGAGGCCCAGGCGAGCAGATCACCTGAGGTCAGGAGTTTGAGACCAGCCTGGCCAACATGGAGAGACCCTGTCTCTACTAAAAATACAAAAATTAGTGGGGTGTGGTGTTGCATGCCTATAATCGCAGCTACTCGGGAGGCCCAGGTGGGAGAATTACCTGAAACTGGGAAGCAGAGGTTGCAGTGAGCAGAGATCGCACCACTGCATTCCAGGCTGGGCGACAGAGCGAGACTCCGCCTCAAACCAAATATATATGTATGGGGTAAACAAAGATGATAGTATCCTATACTGGGTGAAGGCAGTGGAGATGGTTAAAAGTGGACGAATCTGTGAATATAAGACTTGAGATAGATGAGATATTGGGTATAAGGGAAGAGAAATTTCCAGGGATAACTGTTACGTAATTGAAGCCTTGAGAAGAAGAGGAGGTTCTTGGGGGAAAGCCTGTGGAGTGAGAAGAAAAGGAAGATTGGAACTGAGTCGTGAGGAGAGGTGGTATTTAGTGGCTGGCTAGAGGGGCCAGCTGAATGCGGAGCAAAGCCAGAGAGGTGCCTCACCAATGCCAAGAAAAGAATGTTTCAGTGAGGGGAGAACATCCAGTGTCATTTGCTGCTTCAAGATGTCTAATAGGACGAGTAGTGCCGGGTGCCCACTAGACATGGAGATCTCCATACCTTTGCACAGGTTGTTTCAGTAGAATAGTGGAAGCAGAAGCATTAGGTAGCGGACTTGTTGGTTTAGGAGTGAGTGGGCAACGTGGAAAGGGGACATATAGTTGGGGAGTGGGTCATTTTGTGCCAAATTGTACTATAGGCATGTATAGTAATTCCTTCCGAACTATCTGAAATTACAGTATATGCAATTTATTTTTTGTATGCCTCAAATGTGGTGTTTAAAAATTGCAAGTGACTTCTTTTTGGGATAGGTTTTTTTTTTTTTTTTTTTTTTTTTGAGACAGAGTCTCACTGTGTTGCCCAGACTGGAGTGCAATAGTGCACGGCTGACGGCAACCACCATCTTCCAGGTTCAAGTGATTTCTCCTGCCTTAGCCTCCCTAGTAGCTGGGATTACACTCATGTGCCACCACCCCCAGCTAATTTTTTTATATTTTTAGTAGAGACGGAGTTTTGCCATTTTGGCCAGGCTGATCTCGAACTTCTGGTTTCAAGTGATCCACCTGCCTTGGCCTCCCAGAGTGCTGGGATTACAGGTGTGAGCCACCAGGCCCAACCCTTTTGGGGATAATTTGAAAGACTAGGGAGCTGAGAACCAAAAAAGGTGGTAAGGCTGGAGACAGAGCAAAAGTAGTTATATTTTCACTAAGAATTCTTGTGGAAGAGAGAGGGAATTCGCAGGAGGAGTAAACCCAATCCTTTGAGTCTGCTTTTGTATCTCCCAGTGAAGAAATTTGAGGAATCCTGACCCAGCTAGCCCAAGTTAGTTCGATAGAGGGTTGCTCCAAGCTTTTTCCATCTCAAGCATCAGTGGCTATGAACTGTGGAAGCCAAAAAGTAGACATCAATAACTCTGGGTGACAAATACAAAAAGCCAAGGAATATGTGGTTATAAAGCCAAAAGCTTTTAAAAATTACTTGGTTTTTCAACAAGGGTGCCAAGACAACTCAGTGGGGAATATCTTTTCAACAAATGGTGTTATTGGATATCCACATGAAAAGAATGAAGTTGGACCCCTACCTTACACTATATACAAAAATTAACTCAAAATGGATCATAGACCTAAATATGAGAGCTACACTATTAATTATAAACCTCTTAGAAGAAAACATAGGAGTAAAGCTTCATGACCTTGGGTTGGACAATGGTTTCTTAGATTACAAATCAAAACACAAATGACAAAAGAAAAAATTGGACTGCATCAAAATTAAAAACTTTTCCGCTTCAAGTGATACTATCAAGAAAGTGAAAAGACATTACAGGAGGGAAGTGAATAAGGGACTGGTATCCAGAATATATAAAGAACTCTTACAAGTTAATAACAAAAAGACAAATAACCTCATTTTAAAATGGGTAAAAGATCTGAATACACAAATGGCCTTACGTAAGCACAGGAAGATGCTCTGCATCATTAGCCATTAGGGAAATGCAAATCAAAGCTGCAATGAGAATGTATCACACCTGCTAGAATAGTTGTCAGTGTTTACATAATTATTACTAAGCTAATGTTGTTCTCAAGTGTCTTAGTCTGTTCTGCCTTGCTATAAAGGAATACCTGAGCGTGGGTAATTTTTTGAGGAAAAAAGGTTTCTTTGGCTCACTCTTCTGCTGCTGGGAAGATTGGGCTTCTGGTGGAAGCCTCAGGCTGCTTCTGTTAATGAAGGAAGGTGGAGGGGAGCTGGCATGTGCAGAGATCACGTGGCAAGAGAGGAGGCTAGAGGACTGAAGCACGCCAGGCTCTTTTCAACAGCCAGCTCCCGGGCTCTAATAGAGTGGGAACTCACTCACTCCCCACAACCAAGGGAGGACTTTCATCTATGCACGGCCCAGACAACATTGAGAGCAAATTTCAACACGAGCTTTACAGGGGACGAACATCCCAACTATAGGAACAAGTGCTATATTATGATTACGTTTTTCTTACAAATTTGTTTTTTCCTAGAGTTAATAATGCCTGTTTTTAAAAGATTTGCTTAGTTTTCTGTGTTAACTATTGCTGTTTTTCCCTATATGCTCCACATGCCTTGAACATATAGAATAACCTATCCTTTTGCACCTCCCTCTTACTTCTTTCCCCCCTTGGGGACCTCAACCTAGAGCTCTCTGGGCTCTTCTGGTATGGCTGCACAGCAGGCCTGCTGGCTGTATTCCTCGGACTTGCCTTTGCTTCTTTCCTAGTTAGACTTCTCTTTTCTAATATCTTATGTCTTGATTTTTGTATACTCATTTACTGAAGTACATCTTCCTGTGAAAGAGTACATAGGATGTAAACTGTTGAGTCCTTTCGTGTTTGAAAAATGCATTTATGTAACTCTCATTATACTGGGTTAATAATTTGGCTGAGGAGGCGGAGTTTGCAATGAGCTGAGATTGCACCACTGTGTTCCAGCCTGGGTGACAGAGCGAGACTGTCTTAATAATAATAATAACAGTAACAAGGCTGTACATGGAATCTGAGTCTGGAAGTCATTTTCTGTAGAATTTTGAAGGTAACTTGCTGTCCTGTGCTATCTGCTCTTGCTGTTAACTTGTCTTTTCCCATTTAGATTTTCATTCTTTAATATGTAGGGTGACCGTATAATTTGTTATCAAAAATGGAACATGTAAGGTGCTAGCCTGACAGCATATTAGGAAAACAAGTATAAACCAGGACTTTCTTGGGTAAACTGGGACATATAGTCACCCTATTCATAGGTAACCCATTTTTTTCTTTAACTGCTTAGGATCTCCTCTTTACTCCTGGTAATCTGCATTTCATGCTGATGTATCTTGACAAAGGCCCTTTTTTATTCGTAGCACTAGGTCTTTGCAGGTGCATTCCTATTCTTTCTTTGATTTTGGAAAATTTTCGGTATTACTCCAAACATTTTCTCCCAGCCTTTGTTAGTTAGATATTTGACTTTCTGGATTATCCTCTAAATTTTTGTCTTGTCTTGCAAAAAAGCAAGAAGATATTATCTTGTTGCCTTTTGGTTTTCTTTTTATCAGAGATTTTCATTCATTTAAGTTCTTCTGTTGGATTTAAAAAATTTTTCTGGCCGGGCGCGGTGGCTCAAGCCTGTAATCCCAGCACTTTGGGAGGCCGAGGCGGGTGGATCACGAGGTCAAGAGATCGAGACCATCCTGGTCAACACGGTGAAACCCCGTCTCTACTAAAACTACAAAAAATTAGCTGGGCATGGTGGCGCGTGCCTGTAATCCCAGCTACTCAGGAGGCTGAGGCAGGAGAATTGCCTGAACCCGGGAGGCGGAGGTTGCGGTGAGCCGAGATCGCGCCATTGCACTCCAGCCTGGGTAACAAGAGCGAAACTCCGTCTCAAAAAAAAAAAAAAAAAAAAAATTTCTGTTTAGTGTTTATTTTCCCATTTTAGTTGTTTTTCACAGTATCCTGCTCTCATCAGAGTGTACCCTCTTCCACTCCTCTGGGATATTCCTTGTAAGTTTTGGGGCTTTTTCCCTCCTTTTTAAGCATTTATTTTGTTCTCTGCATTGCTTCCTCGAGCCTCTTTTCCATTTGCTTGGTCTGTGCATGAGGATTCCCTCAGTTGCAGGCAATCCTTAACTGTCTGTTCATATTTAAGAATAAAGCATTAAAGTTTATTATTTGGAATCGCTGACAGTTGGGGAGAGCTTTTGGCTTCTTTAAATATAATTATGTAGTAAACTGACCTCTTTGTTAAAGTAGCCTTGGATGTCGGAATTTGTATTTGTTTGCCTAGTTTTCTATATGTCTATTTGTTTGTGCTGCTATAGCAAAATACCACAGACTGGGTAATTTTAAAAGAGGAGAAATTTATTTCTCACAATTCTGGAGGCTGTAAAGTCCAAGAACAAGGAGCTGGCAGTTTCTGCAGTTTCTGTTGTCTGGCCAGGGCTGCTCTCTGCTTCCAAGATGGTGCCTTGGTTCTGAATTCTCCTGAGGATATTCACGTAGGAAAAGGTGGAAGGGCAAAAAGGACAGACTCCCTCTATCAGGCCCTTTTAGAGGAATGCCTAATCCCATCCACGAGGGCAGAGCCTGCATGACTCAGTCACCTTCCAACACTGTTCATTGGGGATTAAGCTTTCAACATGTGGATTTTTGGGGGACACATGCAGAAGAACATAGCAACTTCGAAATCTAATTTTGGGGGTGGGGGAACAGACACCATTCAGTTTCTTCTAGAAAAGACTCCTCTGTTTTCCTGCCTAGGAAATTATAGCATGGGCTGTTAGCTTTCTACAAATAAGATGGGCGAAAGGGAGGTGTTTTAGAGATTAACATAGAGCTTTTCCTTTGTACCTCATTCCAGGCTTCTTTACTCTGGACCTTCTGTGGTTCAGTTTTTCCAAAGAATAAAATTTCTTTTCTCTCAGCGAGTGGGGGGAGGTGGTAGAGATGGTTGCCACTTGGCTCTGTGGGATAATGGAGAAAGCCCAAGTGGTTCTGCTCCTTCCCTTTTTCCCACCTTGCATGGTACCTGCCAGAGAGCTGATCCTCGTAGGAATTCTGCGGCCTAATACAGTGTCTTCATCTTCACCTTTATTCACTCTGGGCATTTGGGTGATAACTCCTCCATCTTCTTACTGTCTTGGAAAAATTTATGAAAATGTGCACTCATTAGCTCTCCCTTTCTCTTTTTTCTTGTGGGTTAATATTTATTTTATTCTTCAGCTGCCTCTTAGAGGGGTTGAGAAGAGATAAACTAATGTGTTCAATCCGCCGTTTTTAGCTGTTAGCTGTTTCTAGGGTGCATTTTTTCTAGTGTGAGTGTTGCAAATGTTGATTGGATGCTGAATAGTACTGTTAGTACTTTTCCTCTTGTATATTGGTATGGGTTAAATAGCTTTCCGTGGCCGACCTGAAAACCTAACTGTATCTGTGATTTTCCCTTAGAACTAGAGGTGTAATCAACCCTTTCTGAATTGATTATCCAGAGGAATTTTAACGGACTAGAGCAAAAACATTTTCTCTCTCTCTCCATTTTCCAAATCACATAGAAAATTATTACAAATACTAAATCATCATTGTTGAAATAAAAAGCTCTAATAATTGTAACAGAAACTTGAATTTTAGTAGAAAAGTTTATTTGTAAAGTTAAAGCTATACAAGTTAAAATCAGAAGTAAAATCAAATTCTTCAGCCAGTATCCCCAGAGCTTTTTTTTATAAGTGAGTTTTTTGAAAACAATTTTCTAATTAAATTTAAAGCCAGTGATAGTGGTAGCTACGGGAAATAGTAATAGCCATGGGAATCATTTGTTTAACTGTATTTTTTGTTGTTGCTTTCTTTTTCTTACCGTGGACACAACAGAATCTTCTGAAATATGGTACTGAATAAACTTGACCTGGCCAGATAGACCAATAAAACAATCTTCCAAGTCATGAATGACTAGGAATAGTCATGCAAAGCACTTGTGTGTGAAAATGCAGCTCAGAATATGTATAGTACACAAAGTGCTTGAAAGTAAATGCTACACCAACTTGGTGTTTGAATTGCAGAGACCACTGCAAGTATAATAGATCCACTTGTGAGCTCCAATTTCCAGCCTTCAGCAAGGGCCTGTGAGGCTGTCTTCCCGAGGGTCGGCCCTGTGGTGCTGGGGCAGCCTTCCATGAGTGCCTGCTCCCCAGTGACCCTGACTGCCCAGTCTTAAGGGATCTGAGATGATTAGGAAAACCAGAAATGGTTATTGTAATCTCTTGTGTGGCTCGAACAAGGTAAGGGCAATGAAATGCAGTTATTCCATTATTTTCCTTCCTTTTTATTTTTCTTTCTCTTCTTTTTCTTTATTATTATTAACCACTCCCCCTCACTCCCCCTACTCCTTGCTTTTGACAGAATATTGACTAGGAACCAGAAGCCCATTTCTGCTTAGCCTTAAGGGCAGCTGTTTACACAGCAGCAGTGTTACATAGGTTTACTGTGTCGTATGTCTGTGTAACACTGGATTTGGATCTTGTATTTAGCTGCCAGAAGTGACTGTGATGAAGTAGGAGAGATAAACTGATAGATTGGCTGCCAGAAAGATGTTGGGAATCAATCAGATAAACAGGGTAGAGAAATAGCTTGCTGTTTTCTAGTGATAATAAAACCAGCCGCTTCTGGTCCCTGCATTCTTAAACATAATTGCTGTGGTAATAATGTCCAAAATAAGCAAATGAAAAAACATCATGGGAGGTTTTCTAATTGCAGTTGAGATATCTTTTTCCCTTTTGCAATAGAGATTCATCTTTTGGAAGCGAATATTTTTATAAATTTGTTTTACTTCTTCCAGTGCCTACTTACATAAACAAATGAAATTAGAAAGAGACCTGCTTTCAGAGGAATTTATTCCTCTTTCTTCATCTTCTCACAGGCTTCAGCTATTTGATTTGGTGAAATATCTCTATTGCCACCATGTCTCACCTACAAAATAATTGCTAATTTTTATGAAGAAACAAGTTTTAGGGTCAAGCCTGTATTATTGTCAGATGATTAGCAGAACTAGTTTATCTTAGTGTCTTCTCCTAAGTTTCTCTCCGAAGATTTTTGGAATTTTAATCTCTATTTCTCTTTCTCCCTAGATAGCACTTGTAGTTTTATTATCATAATTTAGAATTCTTGTCCTTTAGTGTTTAACTTTAAAATCCATTGCCTCTCTTTACCCAGGACTTTAAGATCCGGTGCAGATTCTTAAGTCTGTATGAAAGGTACAGATGTAGATTTCAGTTGGGTGCAGTGGAGTCAGGATTAAGATGACAGTAGGAGAGTCATTTAGAATCACGCCTGTGGAGTTAATTATATGGGATGAGAGACTAGTCCTCTGTCATATATTTTCAGTATATACAAATCACTTTCTTTTTTTTTTTTTTTTTTTTTTTTGACGGAGTTTCGCTCTTGTTACCCAGGCTGGAGTGCAATGGCGCGATCTCGGCTCACCGCAACCTCCGCCTCCCGGGTTCAGGCAATTCTCCTGCCTCAGCCTCCTGAGTAGCTGGGATTACAGGCACGTGCCACCATGCCCATTTTTAGTAGAGACGGGATTTCACCGTGTTGACCAGGATGGCCTTGATCTCTTGACCTCGTGATCCACCCGCCTCGGCCTCCCAAAGTGCTGGGATTACAGGCGTGAGCCACCGCGCCCGGCCTACAAATCACTTTCTTTAGGTTCCCTCTTAAAATTTTTGTGTCTATGAATGTGTCGGTAACATATGTAGTAGCTAAATCACTTAATAGCAAGCTTGGTAGAGTAGCAGCTATGGAAAACAAGAATATGATGCCCACACTTTTAATTATATGCAATAAAGGCTTTTTGCCTGAGGAAGACCTTCCTGACTGCTGGAGGTTATAGTTCAGAAGTTAACCTTGTGCCATTATCCTATTGGCGAGAAGCTGGTGTATTTTTCCCTTTTTGCCACACAGCCCTCCCACCTGACCTTTTAAAGATTCTCCATTAATATCGATGGAGTAGACAAAACTAATTATAAAAACAATGAAGGGGGCTGGGCGTGGTGGCTCATGCTTATAATCTCAGCACTTTGAGAGGCCAAGGTGGGCAGATCACGAGGTCAGGAGATCGAGACCATCCTGGCTAACATGGTGAAACACCATCTCTTCTAAAAATACAAAAGATTAGCCAGGCATAGTGGCATGTGCCTGTAGCCCCAGCTACTCGGGAGGCTGAGGCAGGAGAATCGACTGAACCCAGGAGGCGGAGGTTACAGTGAGCCGAGATTGTACCACTGCACTCCAGTCTGGGTGACAGAGTGAGACTCTGTCTCAAAAAAAAAAAAAAAAAATGAAGGAAATGCAGTACAGTAAGTCTTCCAAATGGGCTTCTGTTCTTGGCTACCGCTATAGCCACCTTTTTAAAGATATATAAATATGAAAGGGTTAATAGGAATTCAGTAATGCTCTTGCCATTGGGTTGTCCCTTATTGATTGTAGTTTTAGAGCTGTCACTATGCCATTCAAAATTCCTTCTGTCCCCTTTTAAAGTCAGTTGTACTGGAAGATGATAAATAAATCTGTTGCTTTCCTTTTTCCCCTAGCTCCTTCGAGAACTCATAGAACGAAAGACCAGCTCCTTGGATCCCAACGATCAGGTGGCCATGGGAAGGTAATCTAGATTTGCTTTCTGTTCATGCAAACAGCCAATCTAATAGTTTCTCCTCTTGAGTCCCTTTAATTCTACCTGCAAAGCAATGATTGGTCCTGTACCTACTGAAGTTAAGCAAGATAATAAGAGCTAGAAAGACAATGTGACCAACTGTTTACCCTACATTGCCTTAAGTGCAATTTGAAAAGGAATTATAAAACACCTATGTGTTTATTTTTAGAGTTTATTTTCCGGAGCTTTTCTTATGCTCTTTGCTCCCTGGTTTGCGTTGTGATTGTATCCATATCAATCTGTTGACCAGTGGATACAAAGCAGCCACCCAAATGTGTGCTCTCAGCTGTCAGAACACGGCACTTTGCACAACAGGTTCCTTGCTCTCAGTCGAATCTGCTTTGTTAGAGTCTGCCCTAATTTAGACCTCCACCCCTTCAGTAAAAGCTTCAGCACAATTAGAAATGGAACGTGGCAGCATTACCCAGATGTCGGGTTAGAATGTAAAGTAGTGAAGGAAGGCTCTTGTGTGTATGCTTCATCCTGTGGTTGGAAAATAAAAAGTGCATTTAGAGTGCTACCTAATGAATAGTGTACATTTAAATAGCCATGAGTTATAATTTGCAAAAGCATGAAAGGAAACAAAAGCCGAAAGTGCCAGAATGGGATTCTAGGCAGAGCAGCCTTTCGAGAAAGCAATGAAAAATTTGTGTTGATGAAATAATTTTGAGTAAAATATTTGAATTTTATGGTAGGATGTTGTTGATATTTCGTTTATCTCTGGAATGTTATGGAGAGCTGTTCACTATAAATTTAATGTGATAGAGCAAATTGCATTTAACTGGTGATTATATTGTACATTTATCTGACTTTACAATAAAATAGATTATGGTAATTAAGATTATATTAAGATTACAGTAATTGGATTTCTCTAGATTTTTTTTTTTCTGATGTTGAGTTTTCGTTACATAAATCATGTAAGATGACTAGCTGCTGCTGCTATTTCTCCTTTTTCTTTTTTTCACTTTTGTTCATATAAGCAATTCATGAAGATTTTCTTAGCCTAGTATCCCTTATTGAAAAATTAATTCCTTCTTATCTAAAATGACTGTAGAATATGTGACTCTTTTTGGGATTCTGATCCAAACAAGCCAACTGTAAAATTGAGACATTCCAGGAAATGTGAAGACTGACTGGATATTTGATAATAAAGAATTATTGTTGACTTTTTTTTTTTTTTAGATGTGGTAATGGTGTTGAGATTGTATTGAGAGGAGAAGAGTCCTTGTCTCTTCTCTTGTATGGCAACATGTACTGAAATATTTGTAGATGAAATGAAAATTAACAGTTTAAAACAAGTAAAACAAATATAAACAATTTAAAACAAATAAAAACTAGTATCAGTAGTGGATAATTATTTAAAAATTAGCAGAAATTTGGAAAGCACAAGAAAAAGCACTGGAGGATTACCAAAGGGAAAGTTAGATTTAAAAAATTCATACACTCAAACCAACCAGCAGTTGCAACATTAGTAATAGAACATGCTGCATAGCTTAAACATTAAAAAGAAACCCAAGCAGCTATGCTCAGTTTGATGGGTCTGCCTGCAGACTGGTAGATTTAGTGCTTGTCACAGCAACTTCAAATACTAAGGAGCATTGGTAACCAAATTTGCTGTAGAATTTCCCAGCTGCCATTTGTTTTTTACCATTGCACAAATCCTGTTCAATTGATTAGTCAGTCTGGCCCCAAACTAGCTTGAGAAACTTGATGTAGGTTGATGATTTCTTTCTGCAGGGTTGTTAGTAAGAAAAATTCCAATTTGTCAATATGTATAACTATTTCTGTTAGTGATGGTGCATAACATTGTTCGTGAATTTTCCAGGCAGTGGCTTGCAATCCAGAAGTTGCGAAGCAAAATCCACAAAAAAGTAGATAGGAAAGCCAGCAAAGGCAGGAAACTTCGGTGAGTTACTTTTTCGAAAAATGTCAACATATATTGTATGTGTATATGTTGCATTCAGGCTGTTAGGCTGTGTTTTCTTTTCTTCTGATGATTCCGTTTTTAAGGATCAGGAAAATAATTAAACCAATATTTGAAGGTTTATCGCAACTCAGGTTTTCTTATTCTAAGATGGAAATATAGTTCCATTGACTTTTGTGCTACTGTTGTGAATGGATGGGTGAAATAATGTATGCATTCCTTGAAAGAGAAAAAATAAGAAAACAAAAGTAAGATAGTTGAAATTATATTAATTTTAATAATTTATATAGAATGATATAAAAATATTACGGCCAGGCACAGTGGTTCCTGTACTCGGCAGGCTGAGGCAGGAGAATCACTTGAACCCGGGCAGCGGAGGTAGCAGTGAGCCAAGGTTGCGCCACTGTACTCCAGCCTGAGCAACAGAGCAAGACTCGATCTCAAAAAAATAAAAAATAAAAATGTTATTGTCTTATTGATCCATTTTCATGATGCCATATGTGCACACAGTATGTTAAAAAGACATAAATGAAGGACTGCAGGAAATGTTAACAAAGTTATTAAATGAGATGGGAAATAAAATGTTTATGGGAAAATAGAGAAATTTTCTGACTTAGAAAATCCTCCCCTGTGAGCCCTTTAAGGAGTTTTATAAGGGTACAGATGAGAAGGAGCAAGAGTAGAACCTGGCATCGCTATACTTTTAGACTTGGTAACTGTCGTGTATGTGTGTGTGTGTGTGTGTGTGTGTGTGACACAATATCATCACACAAAGTCTCCGTATCAAAGAAACTACCTGTAATTCAGGTGCACACTGAGAAAATCGTAAACTTGTGTTAGGACAGTTTTAGACAGACAGTTAATCCCACATCCTTTTTAGAACCTACCTATCATTAAATTCCCTTTAGACAAATGTGAGTCTATCTGATTTTTTAAAGATCTTCAGAGAAGTAGATTTCTCAATTACTTGAATTAACTTGTTTTAGTATTTAACAAAACTCATCAGGAAATGCTTATTTTTCTTTAACTTCGCAAAAGTACAAAGTATCATCAACTTTGGAAAGCATCATCCTTTGATTTAGTGTCTCTTTTTTTCAGTCTCAGGTTAAATTGTTATAATTTGTTAATTTCCAAATCTTCATCGTTCTCTAGGTTCATTTTTAGAGGTTAAGAACATGGATTTAAGAGGCAGACTGCCTGAGTTTGAATCCCAGCTTTGACGCTGATTAGTAGTTACTTTGGGCAAGACCCTTAAACTCTGCTAGTTTCTTCATGTGTAAAGTGAATATGACAATATACAAGCCTTGAAGGGTTCCTGTGAGGATTAAATGAATAGTGTATGTATGGCCGTTAGAATAGCGCCAGGTACATAGTAAGCACTATATAAGTGTTTGTTGCCATTATTACTGTCATTAGTATTGCTATCAGTACTCCAAGGTTGAATTTGTCTCTTTTCCTAGTGTTCATTTATTTGCTTACTGACATGTCTCTTCTGTACCTGTCTCCCCCACCCCCAGCTCCAAGGCTTTAAAGAAGAATGTTACTAATAGTACTTCATAGGTGACCAGATTAGATGATTACCTTATTCTTTTTTTTTTTTTTGAGACGGAGTTTCACTCATGTTACCCAGGCTGGAGTGCAATGGCGCGATCTCGGCTCACCGCAACCTCCGCCTCCTGGGTTCAGGCAATTCTCCTGCCTCAGCCTCCTGAGTAGCTGGGATTACAGGCACGCACCACCATGCCCAGCTAATTTTTTGTATTTTTAGTAGAGACGGGGTTTCACCATGTTGACCAGGATGGTCTCGATCTCTTGACCTCGTGATCCACCCGCCTCGGCCTCCCAAAGTGCTGGGATTACAGGCGTGAGCCACCGCGCCCGGCCTAACCTTATTCTTTATTTTTGGGATCAAATTTTTCTCCAATACTATACTTTTAAAATTATAATTTTATGAGGACATAAATGTTCTATAGAAGGAGGAGCTCAAGATTTCAAATCACCAGACTTGCGTTCACATCTTGGCTCTGTCTGGCAATATAATTTTGGTTGTTCTTTATTCTCTGGGCCTCACTTTTCTCATTTACTGAGTAGAGATAATAATCCCTGCTTCAGGGATTTGGTATGGAAATTAAATTAAATCATGTGTAAATATCTGGTACATAGTAGGCACTCAAAAATGTTTATCAGTTTGAAAGAAAAAAAACAGGATTTTTTTTTAATAGCAACTGCTTTTTATATTAATGAATTCAACTAATTTCATTAAATTGTTCATTACAGGTATGTGTCAATGCAATTAGATAACTTTGCTTTTTCAACATTTTGATAGCAGTGGAGATTCCCATACATTCCCATATATCCAGAGGTAGTAAAATCTTATTCTGGCAACAGACAAGCAAGAGGCATTGTTTTTAAACAGGGTTAAACATGAAAATATAATAAGTAGTTTTAGTGTCCTTCTCCTTCCAAGAAGATGGTCATTAGATGGTAGGTAAGACCCAGTCTGCCCTCAGGGAACATTCGCAGTCATCCGTGGTATCTGTGGAGGATTGGTTCCAGGACGTACAAACAGTCCCACACCCCCACCCCTGCAGGTACCAAAATCCACGATGCTCAAGTTCTTTATATAAAATGACGTAGTATGTGCATATAACCCACACACATCCTCCCTGTACTTTAAATTATCTCTAGATTACTTGTAATACCTAGTCTAGTAGAAATGCCATATAAATAGTTGTTACACTATACTGTTTAGGGGATAATAACAAGAAAAAAAATTGGGACATGTTCAGTACAGACACAACCATTTATGTCTTAAGTATGTTTGATCCGTGGTTGATTGAATCTGTGGATGCTGAACCTGCAGATACAGAGAGCCAACTAGTCTGGAGAGGGTGGCAGGCCCTTGCCGACTGAGGTGCTGTGTGGGAGCTGCAGCAGTAGAAATAACCCTGCTCCACCCTTGAGGGATGCAGACTGCTCTGGAAGACTTGCACAAGATATGACATCCTCACTGAGCCTTGAGAAATTAGTAGGCATTTGCCCAGTGAAAGCAAAGAGAATGTGTGCAAAAAGGTTTGTAAGCTTGAGAGATTGTGGGGTCCATTTTGGAAACGCAATTATTTTGTTTTGGCAGAGACTTTTGTAGCAAACTGAGATTTGAACTAATTGGTCTGATTCCAGACCTGTTCTTCTAACCTTCTTCAGTGAGTTGTTTCACTGGCAGGACCAACTGGCCTACATAGCCACCAAAAGTGAATATGTGAGAATAGCAGAGTGAGGCTACATTCATGGGTGAGTGCTAGATCATGGCCATGTTAAGAATTTTGGGCTTTGGGCCGGGCGCGGTGGCTCAAGCCTGTAATCCCGGCACTTTGGGAGGCCGAGACGGGTGGATCACGAGGTCAAGAGATCGAGACCATCCTGGTCAACATGGTGAAACCCCGTCTCTACTACAAATACAAAAATTCAGCTGGGCATGGTGGCGTGTGCCTGTAATCCCAGCTACTCAGGAGGCTGAGGCAGGAGAATTGCCTGAACCCAGGAGGTGGAGGTTGCGGTGAGCCGAGATCGTGCCATTGCACTCCAGCCTGGGTAACAAGAGCGAAACTCCGTCTCAAAAAAAAAAAAAAAAAAAAAAAAAAAAAGAATTTTGGGCTTTATTCTGTAGATTGACTCATTGAAAGATTTTAGAGAGAGGAATATTATTATCACATTCACATTTTAGAAAGATAATTGGCCAGGCGCGGTGGCTCACGCCTGTAATCCTAGCACTTTGGGAAGCCAAGACAGGCGGATCACCTGAGGTCAGGAGTTCGAGACCAGCCTGGCCAACATGGTAAAACCCCATCTCTACTAAAAATACAAAAATTAGCCGGGCGTGGTATTGTCTGCCTGTAGTCCCAGCTACTCAGGAGGCAGAGGTTGCAGGAAACAGAGATCGCGCCACTGCACTCCAGCTTGGGCCACGGAGCAAAACTCCGTCTTTAAAAAAAAAAAAGATAATTCTAGGGGATTTTCTATAAAGGACTAAAAAGTTATGAGAGCAAGGCCTGGAAGGAATAGGAGATGACAGATTGAGAGACATTTATAAAGGTGAGTAGTTATTACTTAGGAGTGGCCGCCCATGAAGTGGTAAAAGAAAGTGAGAAGGCTACAATGACTCCCAGGGTTTCAGGGAACTGGATAGGTCTTGGTAGTAATCACTGAGATGTATAAGAGATAGGCTGCAAGAAGAAAATCTTTTTTTATTGTTTTTTTGAGGGAGGGAGAAGATTCAGTTTCTGAATATGTTGAAGTTTGACACAACCTTGAGAAATCCAAGTTGAGATATTTTTTAGTTGATAGAAGGATGTAGGTGTTTATTAGTTGATAGTTTGGCAACAGTTTAATTGCTGTTTCCCAGGAAGGTACAGTGTGACAAGAATGCAGAGTGACAAGAGTAGAACCCTGAAGAATGTCAACATACGTGAGATAGACAGGGTAAAAGAATCCCATAAAGAATGCTGAGGAACAGTGGCCATTGAGGGAGGAGGGCAAGGGGAAGTTAGTGACAGCAGTGAATACAGGGAAGTGTTTAGTAAGGGGTCAGGAGTGCCTGGTGCCTCCGACAAATCACCAAGGGCAGCATCGTTTCATTTGTGATCACATTTCTTCACATGAAATGCCTTTGGTTCCTGAAGAATTCCAGAAACTGCAAACTAAAACTGCATGCTTGAAAGGCCTCTAGAATTTCTTCGTAAACTTTTACTGCCTTGATTGGTTTGTTTCATAAAAGCCTTTTGGAATCAAATTGATGTGCCATCAAAAGGTCCTATACCATTCCAGCTATTAAATGTAGAGAGGATGAGAGAAATAGAAAACCACCACTAGGGAAACCCCATAGTAATATTTTTTGCAGGCAAGGTCCACCAATAGATGATAAAAATCAATGGGCAAAAGTTTGAGGAGAGACTGTATTTGTATGGTCTCTAAGTATCTCCCTCAAGATATTTGTCCATTACAAAGAGAAACATCGTGGCTTTACAGTAATCTAACAGATGCCACCTTAACCTAGTGTTCAAGATGAACAGCACCAGTAAAAAGACATGTCTACACCCCTCTGTCTTCAGTAGAAGGATACAACGTCATTTCTGTGGTATTCTTGCCAAAAATGCCTAACCTTAATCTCATCATAAAACCGGCATACAAATCCACATTGGGAGACACAATACCAAATAACTGACCAGTACTCATCAAGTGTCAAAGTAATGAAAAAACAAGGACCGAGAAGCTGTCATAGATTGCAGGAGACTAGGGAGACATCACAACTAGGTGTAATGTGGGGTCTCAGGAGCCTAAAATTATTACGGAATAAAAAGGTTTTCACGTCATAGATAAGTTCATGTGTGTTGAATTGGTTTGGGTTTTGTCATCTTGTACTCACCTGGCTCTTCTTGAGACCGTAAATGTGAGGAAGTGGTCAGAATCAGAGTAGTCTTTACTCATAGCAATAGCATAGCAACTAACATCTCCAGAACTCCCAGGTCAGGCACTGCTAAGCAATTTACATGCAGAGGCAGAAAGAGCACAAGCCCTGGAGCCCACTGCCTAGGTTTGAAAGCTGACTTTTCATTTCCCAGCCTTGAGACTTCAGACAAATGACTTTACATCTCTGTGCTTCAATTTCCTCATCTGTGAAAGGAATATAATCATAGAAGTGACATTTCATAGGGTTGTTATGCAGATTAAACGAGCTAATTCATGTGAAGTAACATCCCCAGCGTTACATAATTAGTAAGTAGCAAACTGGGATTTGAACTAATTGGTCTGA
This sequence comes from Sapajus apella, assembly GCF_009761245.1. Classification (NCBI taxonomy): domain Eukaryota; kingdom Metazoa; phylum Chordata; class Mammalia; order Primates; family Cebidae; genus Sapajus; species Sapajus apella. The sequence continues at coordinate 31,050,916 of NW_022436952.1, forward strand.
TTCCAGAGTCCATTCTTCTAACCTCTGGATGTTGAGTTGTTTCACTGGCAGGACCAACCCTATAAAGGCACCACAATTACATCTTGGCTACCTTAGCATTCTTTCCTAAAGGGTTAAACCAGGGGGCCCCCCAAGCTAGATGAGAATATTATAAACAACTTTCTTGAGTTAGACTTCAAGAACAGACAATGTATGGCCAGCTGTCATTGCTGATACTAGGTCCCACCATTGAGTAATTTTTACTCTTTTTTTGTGATAGGGTTGTATATATAAGAAATGTTGTAGCAAAGATTAACATTACCTTCTGGAAACAGTTTAAATAATAACACATCATTAGTTTAAATGATACAGCTTGGTCAGACTTGCTAATTGGATGCTACAAAATAACCTTTAAAAAATTTGGGTTTTTGGAAATACAGTAATTATAATTATTGATTGTCAGTATTCTACTCAGCATTACATATAAGTGGATTTGGTTATGATTTAATCAGAAATCCTAATGTAAATTGATCAAACTCCCAAGCCTTTAATAATATGATGTCTTACTTTCTTGGGTCTGTTCTTCCACAACAAAATATATTATCTTTTCTTAGTATAGTTGGTAAAAGGCAACTTAATATTAAAACATGCGCCCATTTTCAGTGCACTGAGATTAGAGGAATCCATTGCACTAAGTATACTAAATAGTCTTTAATCTGATTTCTTCATAAAGCCTGTATTTCATCATGTAGTTTTAATAGTTATTGATGATATTGTATTTAATGTAAAGATATTCTATGGAGTATTTCCATCTAATAAAAATATTAATGTGTATTATATATGCAGTTTTAAATGTTCTAGTAGCCACATTAGAAAAGCAAAAAGGTGAACTTAATTTTAATAGCAAATTTCATTTAACTCAATATATAAATATTTTAACAATTTACTATTTTAAGAATTATTAATGGCTGGGCGCGGTGGCTCACGCCTGTAATCCCAGCACTTTGGGAGGCCGAGGCGGGTGGATCACGAGGTCAAGAGATCGAGACCATCCTGGTCAACATGGTGAAACCCCGTCTCTACTAAAAATACAAAAAATTAGCTGGGCATGGTGGCGCGTGCCTGTAATCCCAGCTACTCAGGAGGCTGAGGCAGGAGAATTGCCTGAACCCAGGAGGCGGAGGTTGCGGTGAGCAGAGATGGCGCCATTGCACTCCAGCCTGGGTAACAAGAACGAAACTCCGTCTCAAAAAAAAAAAAAAGAATTATTAATGACATATATTCTTTTTTTGTCCCAAGTCTTCAAAATCTGGTTTGTATCTTATACTTAATTACAGTACATCTCAATTCAGACTAGTCACATTTCAAATGCATGGTAGCTATGCGTGGCTAGTAGCTACTATATTGCATAACACAACTGTAGGGTATAGTTCACAGTCTTTGTCCACACAGCCAAGAATAGTAGTTATACTTTCAGATGGACACTGAAGTTTGGTGAGGCCTAAGGACATTAAAATATATATGTAATTAACAGTATTTTTGCTTTATATTTAACTAAAAAGGTTGTTCATACATTGACACAACTTTTGGGAGGGCATTTTGACTTAGTCAAGTTTACATATACATATCTTTCAACTCAGCAATTTCACATCTAAGAGTAATGTTTTGGCTGGACTCAGTGGCTCATGCTTGTAATTCCAGGGAGGCTCAAGTGGGAGGATTACTTGAGCCCAGGAGTTCAAGACCAGCTTAGGTAAAAGTGAAGTCCCATCTCTTAGAGAAAAAAAAAAAGTTATCTGTTAGGTATTAGCCAGGCATTGTGGCATACACCTGTATTTTTAGCTACTTGGGAGGCTGAAGTGGTGGATCACTTGAGCTCAAGAGTTTTGGTCCAGCCTCAGCAACATAGCAAGACCCTTCCTTGTCTCTTTAAAAAAATAAAATATATATATATAGTATTAATTTTTTGGTGGTTACCAGAGGCTGGAAAGGGTAGTGTGGAGAGCAGGGGAAGAAGAAAGGTTGGCTAATGAGTATAAAACTATAGTTAAACCAGAAGGAATAAGTTTTAGTATTTGATAGCACGGTAGAGTGACTATAGTTATCAAGAATTTATGGTATATTTCAAAATTGCTAGAAGAGAAGATTTGAAATGTACCCGACAAAAGAAATTATAAATGTTTGAGGTGATAGATATCCCAGTGACCCTGATTAGCTCGTTACACATTGTATGTGTGTATCAGAATACTGCATGTACCCCATAAGTATGTACAATCATTATGTATTAATAAAAAACTTTAAAAGTTATATATTTTATAATAAGAAGCTAATAAGCAGACTTCAAAAAAATTTATGTGACTGGACATGATGGCTCTTGCCTATAATCCCAGCACTTTGGAAGGCTGAAGTGGGAGGATCACTTGAGTTTAGGAATTTGAGACCAGCCTGGGCAACATAGCAAGACCCTATCTCTAAAAAAAATTTTTTTTTAAATTAGCCAGGAATAGTGGTGCATACTCTAGTCCCAGCTATTTGGTGGTGGTGGGAGCTGGGAGGCAGAGGTTGGAAGGATGGCTTGAGCCTGGGAAGTCAAGGCTATAGTGAGCTATGATCACACCACTGCACTCCAGCCTGAGTGACGAAGCAAGACCCTACCTCAAAAAACAAAACAAAATGTCACCAACAAAAAACAAGGTGACATAGAGGCCTTTTTTCATTTTATAAAAAGTCAAGAATTAGACTGGGCATGGTGGCTCACACCTGTAATCCCAGCACTTTTGGAGGCCAAGGCAGCTAGGTAAGTCCAGGAGCTCAAGACCAGCCTGGGCAACATGGTGAAACCCCATCTCTACTAAAACTACACATATTAGCTGGGCATAGTGGTAGGTTTCTATAGTCCCAGCTACTCTGGCCAGGTTTTTTTTTTGCTCTTTGTAGAGACAGGGTCTTGCTATGTTACCCAGGCTGGTCTTGAACCCCTGGGCTCAGGTGATCCTTCTGCCTCAGCCTCTCAAAGTGCTCAGGTTATAAGCATGAGCCACTGCAATGCCAACTGCATGTGTTTTGTGTGTGCTTTGTTTTTAAATTTTCTGTATTTTATGCCTTTTCTATTATTTTTTTCTAGTGTGTGGGGGGTACAGATGGGGTCTTACTGTGTTGTTCAGGCTGGCTTTGAACTCCTAGCCTCAAGCATCCTTCTCCTCGGCCTCCCAAAGTGCTGGGATTACAGGCATGCACCATCACACCCTGCCAATATTACTTGTATAATGGGGAAAATCTTATCAGTATTATTCTTGTAAAATTTATTTGCTGAGAAAAAGAATTACCTTTAGGAGGCTGAAACTGTGGGTGGTATAATAAATAATTAAATTATTTGACGTGTAAAAATGTTCCTAAAACTTTAAAACATTATGTATTAAATACATGAAAATATCACATTTTGTTTACGGATAGTGTTTTGTGCTAGTAGAGTTTTTTGGGTTAGAATTTCATTTTTTGTGTATAGAGAAGGCACATTAAAATGAGTGGAAAAGGATACCCTTTTGAATTATCGTTGGTATGATTTGGTCTGTATAAGGTCATATATTTTCTAGAGAATCTTAAATATATCATACAAAAGAAACTTTTTTTTCCAGTTTGTGGGAAATGTAGGTGATATAACTTAAACTTCGTAGTACCTAGATTGAAGATCTAGGAATCATACTTACTGTGAACTCAGTTGTGCTTCTCCATTTAAAGATGGGGGAAACAAAAGACCCCATGGATTTAGTGCATGGAGATGCTGTGGAATTGCAGATGCCTTTTCTGACATGGGGAACTAGTGTCAGTGAGTGATGGTGTTGGTGAGGTGTTGCATTCAGATGCCGTACCACTCACTACCTGTGCTGCTGCCAGGAAATGACTTTTATGACATCTATTAAAATGAAAAATGTTTAAGATATATGTAGAGGAGGAAAATGAGGTAGTCAATTCCTCATTGTCTTTAGTCTGGAATAATATTTAAGGATTGTATATTGTTCAGCAGCACAAGTGCACCTATTCTTTTTTGGAGCTGTGATATAAATGAATCTGTGTTGAACTGTCATTTACAGTAATCTGTTTCAGACTTTTCTCCTGTAGCATTAAGGAAAAAGAGGGAAATGTAGCAGTCACCCCTACATATTCGTGAGTTCCACATCTGTGGATGCAACCAACCATGGATTGAAAATATTCAGGCATGGGGAAAGGATCGTTGTGCTGTACCTGTGAACAAGTGCAGACTTTTTTCATGTCATTATTTCCTAAACAATACATTATAACAACTATTCACATAGCATTCATATTGTATTAGGTATTTTAAGTAATCTAGAGATGAGTTAAGTATGTGGAAGCATGTGTGTAGATGACATGCAAATACTATGCCATTTTACATATGGAAATTGAACATCCATGAATTTTTGTATCCATGGGGATTTCTGGAACCATTCCCTTATGGATACCAAGGAATGACTGTAGTTGGTCATCCAACGACAGTGCTAAGTGCCTATGAATTTTTTTCCCTATCCCGCTTTGTAGCCAAATGTTCTAGTGATCAGTTCTGGAGTTTGTTAACTCATGGAATGTTTTTCCTTTCCTAGGTTAATAGTTACTAATGTTGCTGCCTGTTTGCTTCCTGCTTTATTTAGGTTTCATGTCCTTAGCAAGTTGCTGAGTTTCATGGCACCTATTGACCATACTACAATGAATGATGATGCCAGGTGAGTAATGGATTAATTATGTGTCTCAAATGGCTTCATGACAACCTGATATTGACCTGTTCTACAGCCTTTGCCCTCTCCATTTCTTCTTATCAGTTAACCATTTGTCATTCTCATCATAGTAAGGGTCACATCTCTTCACCCTCATAGTTACTATAAAACCAAACCAGAGGCCGGGCGCGGTGGCTCAAGCCTGTAATCCCAGCACTTTGAGAGGCCGAGGCGGCTGGATCACGAGGTCAAGAGATCGAGACCATCCTGGTCAACACGGTGAAACCCCGTCTCTACTAAAAATACAAAAAAAAAAAAAAAAACTAGCTGGGCCTGGTGGCGCGTGCCTGTAATCCCAGCTACTCAGGAAGCTGAGGCAGGAGAATTGCCTGAACCCAGGAGGCGGAGGTTGCGGTGAGCCGAGTTGCCATTGCACTCCAGCCTGGGCAACAAGAGTGAAACTCCGTCCCAAAAAAAAAAAAAAAAAAAAAAAACCAAACCAGAGACTCGCATAAACCTCAGTGCTGCCTTTGGTGGTTTGTTTGTTTTTCCTGTTTTGTTTTGAACTTTAGCCCACCTGCCTGGGACATCTGAGCTCTCTAGGACAGGGCGGGTGGCCCACGTGCTTGCCATTTCTACTTGCAGCTGTTGTGCATATTCTTTCCTTTTGAAAGTGGCTCTAGTGACTGCTCTGGAGATGTGCATATGTTGTATTTGTTGGGGATTGTGAATGTTTCTACAAAAGATGTATGTACTGGCCAGGCATGGTGGCTCACACTTGTAATCCCAGCACTTTGGGAGGCCGAGGTGGGCGGATCACCTGAGGTCGGGAGTTTGAGACCAGCCCAACCAACATGGAAAAACCCCATCTCTACTAAAAATACACAGTTAACTGGGTGTGGTGGGGCATAACTGTAGTCCCAGCTACTTGGGCAGCTGAGGCAGGAGAATCGCTTGAACCCGGGAGGTGGAGTTTGCAGTGAGCCGAGATCATGCCATTGCACTCCAGCCTGGGCAACAGAAGTAAAACTCCATCTCAAAAAAAAAAAAAAAAAGAAAAAAGTGTCCTCATAATATTACTATTCAAAGATAACCTTTTTAAAATAACAGTTTCTTCTGTATGTATTAATTGGCATTCTATAATGAAGAGCTCCCTCTTCTCCCTCATTTACTGTTTATTTATTCATTTATATCAATATGGACTTGTGTTTTCCTATTTTATTCAATGGGTTATATTTATTTTGATGATAAAATTGTCCCAGATAGTGTAAGTGCCTTCAAAGTTGTCTTCAGTCATTCTTTGAATACTTCCTTACTTTCTGGCACAACAAGATGTTTAAGGCTCATTTTAGACTTTCCATCTTCCAGCCCTGAAATCAGTCTTTCTTGAAGGAGCCCTGGTTCTGTTTAGTAGTGCTTTTAAATGGTATTTAGAAACCAAGATCTAGGTACTGGGGGTGCTCCTCATTAGTGAGTACTGTTATTTCTAGGCCCTGTCAGCCTACCGAGATAGAAAATGTATGTGTATACATTCACACATACACAGAAGACAGCCGCTTTGAACATCTCACAGTATTTCATTCCAGTTTTTATAAGTTCCTTTTCAGTATGTTCCTGTTTTTCTTTTTTGTATAATTGAAATTATATTTGGGAAATATTTTATATACTGAGAGCATTTTCATGTCATTAATTTAAAATTTTTTAATGACTAAATAATATTGTTACAATATTTATTTAGCCATTCACTGGTTGTTGGACATTTAAATGGCTTTTAATTGTCATTGTTGTAAATAATGCTGTGAGGAACATTTTTAAACATATTTAACAAGTGAAATTATTGAGCATAATAAAGGCACAGGTGGTTTTTGCTAGTTTTATCCCTCAAACTACATATAACCTTTTTATTTAAGAGTATTTTGTTTGCTACCAAATGCCATCAGATTCCCCTCCTTGCCTGAAAAGTATGAGATCTGCGAATTTTGGCAAACACTGTTATTATTTTTTATTTGGTTTATTTAGTGCTTTGAGCACAAAACAGTTTATGGATGGTTCTGAGTACATTTATATCTAGCTTTGTGACCCCCATCTGCTGTCCTGTGCTTTGCAAGTGCATGTCTAGATATGGCTGTGGCTTTTTTGTTCATTTCGAGATCTAGCCTGTTATTGCACAGTAAAATGAGTGCCTCTTAGATTCCCTGTCAGGATGCAAGGAAAAAATGGCATCAAGAAGAAAGCAAAACTAGATTTTGAAAATTAAACCAAGCCCTTTAAGGTTACGTTATTATCCCAGGCACAAAATGAAACCTGGTTTAGAAATTAGTGGCATCTTTTGAACATAGCACTATAAAATCATTCAGAAATCAATGGTATGCCATTCTTTGTTGGAATTTTACTTGAATCCCTAGAGGGGTAGTTTTTCCAGAATCTTATCTATATTCACTCAATTTTTGAAGGTCTACTGTTTGCTAGGAATAAAAATTATTTGAATGTGACTCTATTAGGATTAATTTGGGTATGGTCTATAAGAAATATATAACCTGACTACGAAGGCATAAGCAAATGGAAGTCCATCTTTCCGACAGGATAATTCTCGGGGTGAGAGGCAACTGTTGGCCATGGCTTTTGCTTCTCAGTGGTGTTTAGATCAACATCTCTCAGTCTTTCCCCTGTAGTCCCAAGATGGCTGTTGCAGCTTATGCCATCAGGCATGCATTCAATGCAGGAAGAAGAGGAAAGAGTTGTGCCAGCCATACCTGTTTGTTTTTAATCAGAAAAGTAAAGCTTCCCCAGAATTCCCTTCAGCAAACTTTTTGTATTTCACTTGCCAGAACTGTGTTACGTTGCCACTCCAGGTAGAGCAGGCAAGGGAGAAGGGGTTGGGAATGTGTTTGCTGGGTGACAGTGACATAAGGAAAAAGGGCTATTCCTTGTGGACTGATTGCTAATTACCAGCATTGTTCTCCAGCTGGTTTAGCTACTTAAGGAATGTAATAATAGTCTTGTAGCTGGAGAACTGAACATTGTTTTTACCAAAGTGCACGCCATTCTCATTGTGTTTCCTAAGGATAGAGAGACGCGTCCATATCAACTACTCGTGCTTTTGGTTTGAATAGGCCAGATTAACCATGGGCACAGTAACTAGGCATTAGCTCTCTCTCCTAGTATCAAAACTTTTAGAGCCAGTAGGTATTGTTAACTTTATCTTAAGAAAAAGGAAGCAGTAATAGCTTGTCCTTCTTTGTTTTTCCTTACTGGAAAAACGAAAGTGGAAATAATCTAGTACCATTCCATCCTGCGTCCCATTTGTACACCACAAATAGGAAGCTTTTATAATTGTTAGAGTATCAATATTACTGCATGCTACTTTTCCTCAAGTAAATAGTTTTGGTTTTCCTAAGTTACACATATATCATTCTTGGTGTGCTGGGGGAGTAGAGAAAAAATTTTTTAATGATTTTAAGGTAGTAAAGAACTTTATAAGCATGACTACAGGGCCAGAAACTATAAGGAAAAATATTAATAGACCTGACTACACAAAAGTCATATTGAAAAAGACATCAAAAACAAAGCTAATAGGTAAATGATGAACAAAAAAATCCAGCAGATGACATATTTTTCTACTATGTAAAGAGTTTTTACAAATCTCTAAGAATATCCCAATAAGAATAATAGACACAGCACGTCAACAAGCAGGCTTCAAAATCAAAAAAGAGGGCCAGGTGCAGTGGCTCACACCTGTAATTCCAGCACTTTCGGAGGCCATGGCAGGTGGATCACAAGGTCAAGAGATTGAGGCCATCCTGGCCAACATGGTGAAACCCTGTCTCTACTAAAAATATAAAAATTAGCTGGGCACGGTGGCATGCACTTGTAGTCCCAGCTATTCAGGAGGCTGACGCAGGAGAATCTCTTAAACCCGGGAGGCAGAGGTTGCAGTGAGCCAAAATCATGCCACTGCACTCCAGCCTGGGCAACAGAGCAAGACTCCATCTCAAAAAAACAAAATCAAAAAAGAAAAATTTCAAGGGCCAAAAATCAAAGAAATGAAAGTTAATATAATGAGATTTCTTTTTATTATTTTTTTTGAGACAGAGTTTTGTTCTGTTACCCAGGCTGGAGTGCAGTGGCACTATTTGGGCTCACTGCAACCTTTGCCTCCAGGGTTCAAGTGATTCTCCTGCCTCAGCCTCCTGAGTAGCTGGGACTACAGGCGTGCACCACCATACACACCGCCTCCCCTTTTTGTTGTCCTTATTCAGTTAGAAAACATGAAAAGGATTAGTAACACCCAGTGTTGATGATGTAAGGAAAAATGCACTTTTGCATACTGTTGTTGGAAATGTAATTGGCAAAATCTTTTGGAAGGACTAGTTGACATTGTGTTTCCAACTTTTTTTTTTTTTTTGAGATGATATCTTGCTCTGTTACCCAGACAAGTGTGCAGTGGCTCAATCTTATCTCCCTGCAACCTCTGCTTCCTAGGTTCAAGTGATTCACCTGCCTCAGCTTCCCGTTGGTCAGGCTGGTCTTGAACTTCTGACCTCAGATGATTTATCTGCCTCAGTCTCCCAAAGTGCTGGGTTTACAGGCATGAGACATCGTGCTTGGCCTTGTTTCTGACTTTTAAATGTGTCTGTTAACACAGAAAAATCTACTTGAAGGAGTTAACTAAGGAAATAGCTATTAATAGTTACCAAATACATTGTGTCAAGGATCTTTATTGCTGTATTATTTGTAGACAAAAAACAATCCAAATGATCAAAATTAAATAATCACAGTACAATCATTCAATGAATTTATTACTTTTTTTTCTTAGTAGAGACAGGGTCTCACTGTATTTTCCAAGCAGGAATGCAGTGGTGCAATCATAGCTCCCTACAACCTCCAATTCCTGAGCTCAAGTGATCCTCCCACCTTAACCTCTTGAGTAGCTGAGACTAACAGGTGCACACCACCACACTCCACTAGTTTTAATTTTGGTAAAATACACGTAACAGAATGTTCTGCCCTTTTGATTTCTTGTTCCCAGAGACACCTTTGCTTATGGTTCTTAGCTTACCCACATCCGGAAGAAGAAGCCCTTTTCTTTTCCTTAGTTGCTCCTTGGTTCCAGGTTTTATCTTTCCACACGTGTGCCTAAATTGGATTACTGCTCAGTGGTTTTGCTGGGGGGGGGGCGGGGTGATGTATCCAGTTGTGCATCCTTGAATCCCCCACATATCCCTTTTCCAGTTTGAACTCAGTAAATATGCCCTTGTTTGACTTAAATTGAAACTGGAACATAGCTTATTAAGGGAGAGAGAGAGATCTTTAACACAGGGTATTATCATGGTGGAGAGAGAAATGCTATCTTTAAAAGGATAGTGGTATCTTCATTTTGTTTCTCCTGTTTTGTGTTGTGAATAGTATTATCTGTTTAGTTAATTTTTGCTGATAAAAGTTCTTTTCTCATGTTAGGAATTTTTCTCTTTGAGGGATCTATTTAAAAAAAAAAAAAAAAAAAAAGACAACTTTTAAAATGCAAAGTGGCCAAGTTGTGTCCCTGTGTTGCCAAGTTTCCCTTTGGGACATTTCCTTCTAAGTGGACGCTGGACACTGATTTAATGTTTTTGGATCTCCTTTGTTAGTGAAAATCTCATGCAAACCCTGATATTCTGTGTGCTGGTCTAGTAGATCTTTACTCTTCTCCATTATGAGGTTTATAGGTGGTTTGTATTGCATGCCTGATGAGCATTCCTAATATTGAAAGAAAACAAAAGAAAGCCCAATTTGTCTGTGTATTATGTGTTTGCTTGCAAGGGAATAGGTTACCATGAGCCTAAAAATGATCCCTGACTTTGCTAAACCCTTGATACTGTTGACATGGAGCAGCTCATCTCTAAGAGGCAAAGGACCACTTGATTCTGTAGAAACAGAGCTATCAGTGACCTAAGGAAAAGTAAAGGCTTGGCATCTCATTGGTAGAGAATCCTCTAAGCATAGTATCACCAGCAAGGGCAGATGAGTACTTCACTTGCATGATTTGCAGGCTGTTGTTCAATTCTCTATTATAGTTATTCTAAGCTCATCAAGGACCTTTTAGAAACAGTGCTTATATTGCCTAGTGTGAAATCCCACCGCGCCCCATGCTGTTAGACCAGAGGGAGTATGATGTGAATATTAAACGTTCTATGTGGCAGGGTGCGGTGGATCACACCTGTAATCCCAGCACTTTGGGAAGCTGAGGCGGGCAGATCACCTGAGGTCAGGAGTTTGAGACCAGGCTGACCAACATGGAGAAACTCCGACTCTACTAAGAATACAAAATTGCCAGACATGGTGGCGCATGCCTGTAATCCCAGCTATTCAGGAGGCTGAGGCAGGAGAATCGCTTGAACCCGGGAGGTGGAGGTTGCAGTGAGCCGAGATTGCGCCAGTACACTCCAGCCTGGACAACAAGAGCGAAACTCCATCTCAAAAAAAAATTCTATGCGTATATCAGAATATCACATGCACCCCATAAATATATACACATATTATCTATTAATAAAGAAAAAGAAGTGCCAGTATTGGATACTAAAATGGTTTGAATCTGTGTCCCAGGCAAATCTCATGTTGAAATGTAATCCCCAGTGTTGGAGGTGGGGCCTGGTGGGAGGGGACTGGATCATGGGGGTGGATTTCTCATGAATGGTTTAGCAGCATTCCCTCGGTGCTGTCCTCATGACAGCGAGTTCTTGAGCGATCTGGCTGTTTAGCAGTGCGTGGCTCCTCCCTGTCCCCACTCTCTCTCTTGCTCCTGCTCTGGCCATGTGAGGCATCTGCTCCTCCTTTGCCTTCCGCCATGATTGTAAGCTTCCAGAGGCCTCACCAGAAGCTGGACAGATGCCTGGCACCATGCTTCCTATACAGCCTGTAGAACCGTGAGCCAATTAAGCCTCCTGTCTTAATAAATTGTCCCGTTTCAGGTATTTCTTCACTGCGCCACAAGAATGGCCTAATACAGATGCAGTCCAAAAATAAAAATAAAATAAATGCAGATGATCTTTTACTATAGTTCTAACAAAGTGAAGAATTTGGGGTTATGGAAATAAGCATCTGCTTTTTGCCTGTGTTTTTGACAGACCCTATAAGGCAGAGTTTTAAAGAAGTTAATTGTCATTTGTTGTGTGGATATAAGTCAGTAAAATGCTAGTGTGAAAGAGCAATCAATACTGACTGAGACCCCTGAGACAGGAAGAGCTGTGTTCCTCAGAACTGACCTCTGACTCAAATTTGGGAAGGGGCATCCGTGTGAACCTGCTCTGTTGGCATGGGATTTGGTTGTCAGGATGGAAAGGGTCTGGTGACAGCAGTCAGCTTGATGCATGCCAAAGAAAATAGGTGTCTGCCTTGCATTAGGTGCTGCCACAAGGAGACATTACTAGATAGACGTAATCCTGGTACTGTCTGTTAAAAGTGTAATTATTGAATTTTTTTTAGTAGATTCCTCCCTCATTCCAAAAATGGTAGCAAGATTAACATTTTGTTGGTACTCAATTCCTTTGCAAATAACTTAAAGAAATTCTCAATATGTACAGCAAGAGTTTCAATTTTAGCTCCCTGCTCTGTCCCCAAAAATAAAAAACCACCTTTTCCACTCCTTTTATAAAGCTGCTGGCATTAAAAAAGAACAAGGAGAGGATCCTTGAATGATAAGTACTGAGCACCAAATACATTATTGTTTTATATCTGGAGTTTTAGAAAAGAAATGTACAAATGTAATCCAGCCTTGTAAAGTGCTTTGTCAACATCACTGCCACGTTGTTCTTGAGATGCCTTGGTATAATAGAATTTGTACAGGCAATTTATCTTCGGCTTGTCATTTTTGTGTATGGGTCTGCACCCTAAATATGGGCATATTCTATCACTCTACTGATGATATTCTTTTCCCCCAGTTGGTAACCCAGAGTTTAGTTAAACCATTTCTTACTCCTCCTTACCTATATTATAGGAGTATGCACTGAATCATGGTGAGATAGTCTGGCGTAGCTTGTTCAGCATTTGAGAACACATCAGCTAATAACCCCTGAAATACCCTCCATAGAACGTTTTCTGTTGGTTAAAAACTTGCAAGCAAGAATGGTTAGAGTACAGATGTTTTCTCTAAGGCTTCTTATCTCCTAAAAAGACACAGGTTATTCTGACAGGTGAAACAAGACCAGGCAAATATGCAACATTGATCTAATCAGCAGGAACAAGAGCAATGTTTTAACTGGGGCTGCCTCTTACCAGCGTCATTAAAGGCTCCCATTACTCTTTTATTAGAGGTTCCCTCTCTTCCTTATCAGATTACAGAATGAACATAACTCATGGCAGTGATTTGATCTCTTGTTAAAGAGGATTACAGCTTTGCATTACCTCGGATTGACACAGTTTATAATTCGCTTGCTGATTCTCAGGCGGGTAGCACCAGACGTTTGACCCCCCAGCACTGCTGAGGGGAAAGGACCCGCATATATCATCATTAAAGATGGCGGCCAGCACAGAGATAGGGGGCACAGGACCTTCTTCCTCCAGTAATGTCAGAAAGGACAAAAGAAACACTCTCAAGTTCAAACCTAAGGCTTGGGCCAGCATTTTAAAACTGGGTTGGAAAGAAAACACTGCTGTTGTCTCTTCTCCTTTTCCTGATTTGCTGCTGTTCAGTCTCTTATTCTAGAGAATTTGCATTGTCAAAATGAAGCCTTGGCTCCAAGCAGGAGGTAGCATGATAAAAGCGCATCTTCTAGAAAGAGATTTGTAGATGCTGAACAGATAAATCCTTCCTCAAAATGGGCCTTTTTGACTATAGTTCTCATTTCTGCAGTTATATTCTCATCGCTTCTTCAAAGGATTATAAATCCTTTTTTCCCCCAAAGGGATATTTCACATTCTTTAAAATGTGTGTAAATGTTTCTCTTAAGGAGTTGTTTTAAAATTTTTATTATTATTGGCTTTCTAAATATATTGCAGTATCTTATAGATATTGTATTAATCACAACTAAGTAACTTACAAGTTACTTGTGAGCGGGTAGGCAATAGCTAAGTTTTTCGACTTGATTTAGTTAGTCATAACTATGTTATTAATATTTCCCACAGTGATCACTGAGCCAACATTAGATTGCTAAGTTACCATTTCTAAGTGCAGTTGTCCTTCGCTCTCATTTATCCACTGTAAGTCTGTGCCCTGTGTCTGATGGGCAATGAAATGACATAGAATAATGACATCATATTTCACTTACTGAGCATTTACTATATGCCAGACATTGCATTAAGTCCTTCACATACATATTCTTTTTTTTTGAGACAGAGTCTTGTTTTGTCGCTAGGCGCCAGGCTAGAGTGCAGTGACGTGATCTCGGCTCACTGCAACCTCCGCCTCCCGGGTTCAAGCAGTCCTCCTGCCGCAGCCTCCCAAGTAGCTGGGACTACAGGCACACACCACCACGCCCAGCTGATTTTTGTATTTTAGTAGAGAGGAGGTTTCACCATAGTGGCCAGGATGGTCTCTATCTCTTGACCTAGTGATCCGCCTGCCTCGGCCTCCTAAAGTGCTGGGATTACAGGCATGAGACACCGTGCCCAGCCCATTTTCATTTGTTCCTTATTTTAAAAAAAAAAAAAAAAGAAAAAAAGAAAAACAGTGATTGACGTTATCCACTTTTATAAGAATATTAAGGTGCTCTTGAAGCTCGGCAGTTCAGGACTTGTGATATCTGCTGTGGTCACGAGGGACGAGCGGCGGCCTGGTTGGCAGCGAGTAGCCTGCAGCATTCGCCCGTGGTTACGATGAGTTTACCCCTCAATCCCAAACCTTTCCTCAATGGACTAACAGGTGAAACTTAAGTGGGGAATGGAGTACAAGGGCTATCTGGTATCTGTAGATGGCTGCATGAACATGCAGCTTGCAAATACAGAAGAATACATAGATGGAGCATTGTCTGGACATCTGGGTGAAGTTTTAATAAGGTGTAATAATGTCCTTTATATCAGAGGTGTGGAAGAAGATGGGGAAATGAGAGGATAGCATATTTTGTGGGAGATTTTTTTTTTTTCCCTGACCCCAGCCCCCGGGATATTATATATGTGTGTGTGTATGTATATATATATATATATATATATATATATATATATATTTATATTTCTAGACAATAAAGATTTGTTTGTTCTTAAAAAAAAAAAAAGAAAAAAGAATATTAAGGCATAGAACAATTAAGTAACTTGTCCAGTTGAACAAGTAAGTAGTGGAACTGGTATATGCATCTAAGAGTGTGGCCCGTAACCTCCACTCCTGTTTCCAAGAAGTTAACAAGCTTTGAGAAATACTTGGGAATGACGTGCCAAAGGGAAGCCCTCACCTCACCCCTAGCCACTCTTTAAAAAACTTCTTTGGGGAGAAAAAAACGACTTTGGATTAAAATACTTCCCCCCACTTTCTTTTATAAGAGAGATATTTTCTATGCAGGAAGGTTTGGCCTGTCAGTAATTCATATTTGAGTATGAATCACTGGATTTCCAAACCTGGTTTTATTTTCTATCATTCTGGTTACAAAGACTTTAGACCTCATAATTAGCTTTGAATCCTGATCCAGTATATTTAGTCAGTTTATGCTTATAATTCTGCTCTTTGCCATAGTCAGGCATCTGTCACCTACTTTTCTTAGAGACAATATCTTTTTCCCTTATAATAAAAACAGTACATGCTTATGGAAGAAAATTTGAAAAACATAGAAAGGATAAAGAAAAATATGTCATCCTCCTATTAAGAATAGAACATTATTGAAATGCAAATCAAAACTAGAGATACCACCTCACCCCAGTTAGAATGGCGATCATTAAAAAATCTGGAGACAACAGATGGTGGAGAGGATGTGCAGAAATAGGAACACTTTTACACTGTTGATGGGAGTGTAAATTAGTTCAACCATTGTGGAAGACAGTGTGGCGATTCCTCAAGGACCTAGAAATAGAAATTCCATTTGACCCAGCAATCCCATTATTGGGTATATATCCAAAGGATTATAAATGCACACGAATGTTCATTGCAGCACTGTTTACAATAGCAAAGTCCTGGAACCAACCCAAAGGCCCATCAGTGATAGACTGGACAGGGAAATTGTGGCACATATACACCATGGAATACTATGCAGCCATCAAAAACGATGAGTTCGTGTCCTTTGTAGGGACGTGGATGAACCTGGAAACCATCATTCTCAGCAAACTGACACAAGAACAGAAAATCAAACACCGCATGTTCTCACTCATAGTTGGGTGTTGAACAATGAGGACACATGGACACAGGGAGGGGAGCATCACACACTAGGGTCTGTAGGGGGAAATAGGGGAGGGGCAGTGGGGGGTGGGGAGTTGGGGAGAGAGATCATGGGGAGAAATGCCAGATATAGGTGATGGGGAGGAAGGCAGCAAATCACGCTGCCATGTGTGTACCTATGCAACAATCTTGCATGTTCTTCACATGTACCCCAAAACCTAAATTGCAATGAAAAAAAAGAACATTATTAATACTTTTACATGTTTTCTTATAGAAATTTTTGTGTATGTATTTTATACAGATATATACATATGTGTTTGAACTTTTCAGATTAACTTTATAGTATAAGCATTTTAATGATGTATTTTTAAAAGCATTTTAATAATATATTATAGAATATTATTGTTGGACATTTAGGTTGCTTGCAGTTGCTTTCCTTTATTTTCAGGTAGTGCTGCAGTGAGCATATATATACAGAAATCTACGTTCTCGGTTTTGCTGTGTCTATAGAATAGATTTCTCAAAACAAATTTCTCGAAGAAAAACATTTTTCTTTATCCTTTCTATATTTTTCAAATTTTCTTCCATAAGCATGTACCATTTTTATTACAAGGGAAAAAGATATTGTCTCTAGGAAAGGTAGGTGACAGATGCCTGACTGGCAGAGAACAGAATTACCGAATGACTAAGTAAACTGACTAAATATACCAGATCAGGATTCAAAGCTAATTATGAGGTCTAAAATCTTTGTAACCAGAATGATAGAACATAAAACCAGGTTTGGGAATCCAGTGACTCACACTCAAATATGTAAACTTTCTAATGATTCTTGATGGGTTATTCTAAGTTATATGACTCCTTTCTTTTCAGCTGAGGCTTATGTCATTTTATCTTTGCTAAGAGGGAAAACTATCTTTTTCCTTTTTCTTTTTTTCTTTTCTTTTTTTTTTTTTTTTTTTGAGACAGAGTCTTGCTCTGTTGTCCAGGCTAGAGTGCAGTGGTGCAATCTCGGCTTACTGCAACCTCCACCTCCTGGGTTCAAGGGATTCTCCTGCCTCAGCCTCCCAAATAGCTGGGACTACAGGCGTGCGCTATTATGCCTGACTAATTTTGTATTTTTAGTAAAGATGGGGTTTCACCATGTTGGCCAGGCTGAGCTTGAACTCCTGACCTCAGGTGATCCGCCCCGCCTTAGCCTCCCAGAGCACTGGGATTACAAGGGTGAGCTACTGTGCCTGGCCGGGAGAGCTGTCATTTTAAAAATATTGTCTATTTAGTAATGATAAAAGTTACTTATTGTTTTAAAGTTCATAACAAATGACACCTTACTGAGGACCTATAATGTAGTAGGCAGTGGGCTATAATCTAATGTTTATTTTCTCATGTAATAGTAAATTTGAAGAATATTAACCATTTATTTGTATCATTTGCAGTTCTGTTTTTATCCTTTGCCCATTCTCTTTTTGAGTTTTAGCTTTCCTTTATGAATTGTCTTTGTCTATGAATTCTCTATATTACGGTTATATAACATTTCCTGGTTTTTGTAGATTTTTGCATTTTGCTTGCCTGTCAATATTAATGATTTTTATTGGTCACATAGAAGTTTTACTTTTTAACCTAATTAAATACATAAAAACTTTTTGGGGGAATGTTTTTCACTGTTTTGTGATTAGGTAATCTCTCCTGTATCCCAGATCAATTACTGTTCACCTATATTTTATTTAATTTCATCTGATTTTTTTCCTTTCTTTTAATCTATTTGGAACTTTATTTTAATATATTGCTCAATGATCTTCACTTTTTATTTCTACTGCCTCTTTTTTTTCCTTGTAGAGACGGGGTCTTGCTATGTTGCCCCAGCTAGTCTTGAACTCCTGGACGCAAGTGATCCTCCTACCTTGGCCTCCCAAACTGCTAGGATTACAGACATGAGCCACCCCCCCTGGCCTTTTTAATTTTCTTTTTTAATTCCCACATAGACTATTACACTAACAGCCTATTAACCAGTAGTCTCTGTTCTTATCCGTTCTGTGTTTCATGGCCAGATTCACCTTCCTCAGGTTTCATGCTACTCTTTTCCTCTAGAGTAAACCCATACTCAAGCCTGCCAGTCAAGGCCATCGATGACTTGCTACCTTTCTCCCCTTATCGCCTATTTCACTCCGTGTTCTGTCTGGAGCAGACACCTGCAATCCCTGGGGCACACTGTCTATTCCGCATGTCCGTTCATTCTGCTCACTTAGCCTGCAGCATCTCCCACCCTCATCTCACTGTCATTTCCTGTTGAAATACTCAGTCACAAGGGCACCAGCCTTTCTAGGGAGACTTCAGATTCTCCACCCTCACTGAGCAGGTGGCTTTTTCTTCTTTGAACTCATTCTATTTGTTCCTCCCTAACAGTATTTATTACAGTTCACAAATGCACTTATTAGGGTTTTTTTTTCTTTCTAAGAATGTTAACATACAAGTCAAAGAAGTATGCCTTTGTTTACTGTCATCTTGTATTTAGTATTAGGATTTTATGTTCATGTATTTGGAATAATATATTTTAATTTCAATTATAGCTTGTCTTATATAGCATTTTGTAGCATTTTAGTATTTGCAAAACACTAATTTAAGGTCTTTTTCCAGTTGTCAGCTTTGTCTAAGCTCAGCAACTGCCTTAGTATTCCTGAGCAGTCATGCCTTCGTTCCTATGCGCTGCCTCCCTGGGAAGGCTTCTTTATGTGCCGTGGTTTCTTTTACATAGTGAAAATAGTCCTCTTGTTCACTAGATTCTTGAGAATAAAATGTTCCTTTTAATTTTTTAATTTCTGAGGACAATTTTAAATGTAATCCCTAACAGATAATTATTTAAATAAACAAAATTTGTGTTTTCACATCTGTGTATTACACCACTATCCCTCAGCATGAAATACAGACATACCTATTTCTGTGCAAACTTAAAAAAAAGTTGGATAGAGGCTTCCTGTCTGAGATGCTTTTAAAGGCCTCTGCATATGTTTGTTTACAGTTTGCTGTTTATAAGATTATTTTTGCAACTGTCCTATAAGATGAAGATGAGTTTCTTGCCTCTTTTGCTGAAATCTCTCCAAATCATCTTACTTCTTTAATATACTTTCCTCTACTTCCATGTCACTTTGTCTGGGTCCATATTATATATGGCGTCTACCACCAGGTTGCTTCCTAATTATTCATAGGTTAGGCCTCCATGTGAAAGCATCGTGCTGCTTGAGGGCCAACGCCTTATTTTGTTCTTAGCTCGTGGCCATGTTGGAAAAGCCCCAGAATGAAAGGTTCTACTCTGGGACTTCTCATTCCCAACCCTTTGCTTAGAGGGTTTTTTGTTTTTTTTTGAGACGGAGTCTGTCTCCTTCACCCAGGCTGGCGTGCAGTGGTGTGATCCTGGCTCACTGCAGCCTCCACCTCCCACATTCAAGTGATTCTTCTGCCTCAGCCTCCCGAGTAGCTGGGACTACAGGCGTGTGCCACCATGCCTGGCTAATTTTTTGTATTTTTACTAGAGACGAGGTTTCACCATATTGGCCAGGCTGGTCTCAAACTCCTGACCTTGTGATCCGCCTACCTCAGCCTCCCAAAGTGCTGGGATTACAGACATGAGCCACTTCACACAGCCTTTAAGGTCATTTTTACTTAAGATTGAACCTTGGGAAAAGATCTCTCAAGATCACTCTTACATTTCCATCACATTCAAGAGTGTAGACCCTAAACTTTGTACATGCTATAGGTTTTCTCCTGCTGTATGCTATATACTATAGGTTTCTCCTGATATATACTATAGGTTTCTGTGCTGTTTAAACCAGGTTTTGTTCTAGTGGCCTTCCTGTAAATTATTACAGGTTGAGGATTACCTATGGGGAATTCTTAGGTCCAGAGGAATTTCATATTTCAGATTTTCTTGGATTTGGAAATATTTACATTATTCCAGTTCAGCATGTCTAATATGAAATCTAAAGTGCTCCAGTGAGCATTTTCTTAGAGCATAGTTTGTGTCAGTGCTTAAAAAGTTTCAGATTTTGGAGCATTTCAGATTTCAGATACTTGGATTAGGGATACTCACCATGTAGTTACTATGGAACATGAAGAACACCAGCGGAGCTCTGCAGTGATTTATAGCTTCCAGTCAGTTTTCTGGACTACTTTCAGGATTTGTTTTCTTTACGAAGAAAACAGTTTTGGAATGGATTCTGTAAGTACATTAACAAAGCATAAAGGCCTAGCTACCTTTTGTTATTTTCAGTGTTGGTATTAAGTGTCAGCTAAGAAAGGATATTTAGATCAAGGACCTTGCCTGTGATACTTGGAGTTCAAGTTGCTGGGAACACCTGGCAATGGGAAGCTCTCACCAGCCAGCCTCGGACGGACGTGAGGTCTTGAAAGAGCCAAAACCACGCCCCATGCCCTACCATCGTCTCCCTGGGGAGCAGAACACTTCATAAACATTAATTATTTGACCCCCGCTGGGTGCTTCCACGTATAAGGTAAATAAGACTGAAGGCCTTTCTTCTGCAATATAGATGAGGAAACATCAGCCCAGAGAGGGAAATTACTTGATCAGAGAGGAGCAAGCAGGCGTGGGCCCCAGGGTGTTTGGAGTCTCAGTAGCTGACCTGCAGCAGCAGTGGTGGCTGCTGACACCCAAGAGACACAGTCCTGTTCGGTTCCCTTTCTGCTTCTCAGAGAGTGGTGGGGGTTGGGCCTTTTGTCTCTTGTGTGGAATGTGAAATGCTGCAAAGACGAGCAATTGTTCTTCAATGCTTTGTGCTCCCCTATAAGAAAGAAGAAATCAATACACATTTTCTCATACACACACTTGGCAGCGCTCTGCCTCCTCTTCCACAGCTCGGTCCTACAGAGGGAGGCACAGCTATGCAGCCAGACAGACTCTCCAGCGTTCAGGGGAAGAAATGCAAACTGCTCACTTTGCACTTAGCAGTCAGGATTTTTAGAGCCAACCATATAACTGGCTGAGGTAATCAAACTGCTGGCTTCAGGGACTAGTTGGTGAAACTGGCATGGGAGAGACCCTGTTACAGACCCCCTGTTGCAGGCCTGCTCAGTGCTGCTGCCGAAAGCCCACTGGCAGGTGTCTCGGACAAGTGCTCCTTTTGCTAAATTTCTCTCTATATTGCAGAGCCAGGGAGGAAGTTCTTTGAAGGGTACTATTAAAAACTAAAAAGTATGGACAGCCTTTAGAAAAAAAAAATCAGTTAATAGGCATACAGTCCAAACAAGAGCCCCATCTCAGACTGGATTTTATTTTTTCATCAGAAAATATGATATCTATATCTGTAATTTTGTCTTACAGCTCGCTGTCATTAAACAGTTGTGTGGTATGTGAATAAAAAAGAATTTGCTACCATTATTAGGAGAAATGGCAGCTTGGGTGTCAGGAGAGCTTTCCAAGATAGGAGATGAGTTCAGGGCTCGGGAGTGCGGGAGAGGGTTGTGGGGTCCTTTGCACAGAGGAGACCATTAGACCTTTAGAGTGTGTGGGGAGTCACCAGGGGAGCATGTCGAGAGGGGGGAGGAAGCCGAGAGCAGAACCTGGGAGAAGGAAGGCAGAGGAGAGCCAGGAGAACACATGCTCCTTGAACGCTGGGGAGGAGGGTCCTGGCGGGGCAGCTGGCCAGCAGCTGGAAGGGCATGCTCCTGAGGCCCCAGCCGTCCTCTGTGTCCTGACTCGCATTGCGGAGCTGGCACTTTGTATTTGCCCACTCGGTAGTGCTCTTGTGCACTTAGATTGGTACCGGATTTCTAAGCAAAACAAATCCTCCCAACTTTACCAGAAGTAATAGCAGAGTACCTTGCTGAAACTCTGTGGGTTGACATTGAATACCCTCACTAATTCCTGCGTGTTTTGGCCCCAGAAAAGTTGAAGTTAAGCTAGAGGTGAGTGATGTATCCTGTGCGCCCCCAACACACACACACAGACACACACACCCAAGCCCTGGGTTGTTGGGCAGCATCCTGATACGGATACAAATGTAACTGGAGTGTCAGTCTCACCTTCTGTGTGGTTGGAGGAAGTGATTCACGTCTAAGCAGTGAAGCATCCCCTGGCTTTTAACAGGAGCTGTTAGAGGGGCTGCTGTTTGAACAAGGAGCTTCATCTTCCTGAAGCCAGCAGTCACAAAACCGTAAACACAACACTGGCCAACTCTATTGCGGGGACCGTGGTGGTTTGACGTTAATATTAAACATCTCCAGCAAGGCAGAGAGCTCTGCAGCCCAGCTCCGGAATAAAAATAAATAAAAATAAAGAGAAACCCTGCTAAAAGCAGTGTGATGATTTGTCGTCTTTCCTTTGTGAGGCCATTTGTCTTCTCTCACATCAAATCTGTTATAAAACAGTCAAACTGTGAAAGTGGAAATCATCCCGGGAATATGGAATATTAATGCGCAGGAAGGAGCGGTGCCCCTTTTGTCTGAAGAGTGGCTCCTCCCCCATCCGCCCCCCCTTTTTTTGCAAGTCCACTAAGGTAAATTATTTTTCTTTAAAATAATATGGAAGATTTGAGGCTAGTAGTAGGGATGGTGGAAGTTTGGAGTGTTTTTCTTCCTTTGTGAAAGTGCAGGGGATTTGTAACCAGCTTGAGTAAGGACAAAGCACAAGTGAGAGGGAAACCTGTACTCATGCGGTCCCTTCTCGCCCCGTCCCTCTTCCCTCTCCTCCCTGTTCCCCAGCCTCTCAGTTCCTTTGTTTGGGGCCTGAACCTGCTTCTTGGAACATTTATAAATCTTGAGTCTGTCTGATCTTTAGGAGACAGGCCACAGGCCGCCTGTCACCACGTGTAATTTAGAGCTGTAGGGCTAAAAGCTTTTGCAGAGGTTTGAAGGACCTAGTTCTGACCTGACCAAAAGAACGAATTGGAACAGACCTTCTAGAGTCTCCTTCAAGCACAGGGGAGGATGGTGATGAGAGCAGACACACCAGGTAATTTATGGGCTCCCCTGACTGGTCGTTGGGTCCACTTAGAAATGAGTCATGTACTGCCACCTTGTGGTAGATTTGGGTGGCTGCGGTTTGGCTGCTTTGGAACCTTGTGAGGAGTTCAGCTAGTGTCCGATTGGACATGATTTGCCTTGTATCTAGATTTAGGTAATTACTGATAGATGAGGGGTGTCTCTGAGTTACTCTTATATTGCTGATTTGATCCTGTTAGAAATAAGTCTTAACTGGAAGAAGGTTGCTTTCTTTCCCCTCTACCTCTTTTCTTTGGTGTGTGATTTTTTTGTGGGGGTTTTGTTGTTCAGGTTCAGTTTGTTTTCTGGTTTGGAGTTGTGACGAGATTTCAGGAAAGAAGCCTGTGATGCTCCTTTGCTTGTTGGGGGATAAGAGGAGAGTGAGGGAGACCTAGTACCGACTTTTGGGCCTTATTCGGAAGTCCAAGTTTTTCTTCTATAGTGATTTTTGTGTTATTCTGACTAAATACTAACTCCTTATAAGTACTGTCTTTTTACATGGATTACCTTCCCAGCAGTCCAGCCTTCTTGGGGAGCCAAGTTCTTTTTTTCTTTTTTTTCTTTTTGTTTGTTTCGAGATGGAGTCTCACTGTTTGGCCCAGGCTAGAGTGCAGTGGCACAATCGTGGCTCACTGCAACCTCCGCCTCCCGGGTTCAAGCGCTCAGCCTCCCGAGGAGCTGGATTACAGGCACGCACCACCACGCCCGGCTATTTTTTGTATTTTTAGTAGAGACAAGGTTTCTCCGTGTTGGCCAGGCTGGTCTTGAATCCCTGACCTCAGGTGATCCACCCACCTTGGCCTCCCAAAATGCTGGGATTATAGGCATGAGCCACCATACCCCCCCTGCCTTGAGGAGCTAAGTTCTAATATGTGTTGCCTGTGTGTGAGCCCGTTCCCATGATGTACACAGGGCTGCCCCTACCACATAGCCCCAGGGAGCACAGGGCAATTGCCTGCCGTTTGGACCAGTCTGTTTCTCCTTGTAGGTCAAAGAGACACTTCTCAGCTATTTTTCTCTCACTTGTAAAGTCACTGATAGAGAGTAGGATGGATTTGGGTGGGGGAAGCCAAATGAGTGATGAAAGGAGGGTACCATTTTGTCCCTAGTGTTGGTAGGGAGCAGCCATAATGCCTTCACACGGGTTCTCAGCATGTTGCTGTCTCACTCCGTTTCTCATGATTGTAGATGACGATGCCATTTATGCAATGGGGACTTTGCTTCTTGCTCTAAAAACAGTATATTGTCACCAACTTACCGGTGAGGAAGCCAAGATTCACAGGGGCTAAGTAATTTACCTAAGGTCCTAGACCCAGTAAGGACCCAAGCCAACGTCAGAACCAGCTCTGACAGCAGCTTCCAGCCCCTCCGCATTTATGATGCCATGCTGCAGGCCGTGGAACAGCATTCGCCTTGTTCTGTTTAACTATTCAAGATGTGTATTAAGCTGGCTTCTCTGTTTAAATATAGAAGAAAAGAAAGCTGCTGTCCTGTGATCTGTAGACATTTTTAAGAGGAAGTTGGAGGAGTGAGCAGCCTTTGCCCTTTGACATGTTGGTCTGCTTTGGTTTCTGACAATTAGAACGAAGGCACATGTTTTCTTGGAGAAGGGTCCCTTTGTTTGGTGCCATTAGCACGAGCTAAGTGACAGTTGGCAAGCCATCTTTTTCCGCAGACATTTGGGAGGCCCTGGGCGTACTGGCAGATAGAACAGAAGAGAGTGGAGGCCTTGGGAAGACAGAGAAGTACGAATTCAGAGTGCAGGAGAGGTGGGGTCCTGCTCCCCTGGCTTTGGCTCGCAAGGGCTACACAGAAATGTTGGGATTGGCTTGAAGGTTCTGAGGACCTTGCTTCTGGAGCTTTGGCAAAATCCTGGCTCAGAGGAGTGAGTCAGGATGGCAAGCAGGCTTGATCACAGGAGGAATGGAGGGAACGGAGGCCGCTGAACCTGGAAAGGAACAGATTTAGTTAGAGGAGCCAGGCGCGGTGGCTCAAGCCTGTAATCCCAGCACTTTGGGAGGCCAAGGCGGGTGGATCACGAGGTCAAGAGATCGAGACCATCCTGGTCAACATGGTGAAACCCTGTCTCTACTAAAAGTACAAAAAATTAGGTGGGCATGGTGGTGCGTGCCTGTAATCCCAGCTACTCAGGAGGCTGAGGCAGGAGAATTGCCTGAACCCAGGAGGCGGAGGTTGCGGTGAGCCGAGATCGCGCCATTGCACTCCAGCCTGGGTAACAGGAGCGAAACTCCGTCCCAAAAAAAAAAAAAAAAAAAAAAAAAAGAGATTTAGTTAGAGGAAGACATCAGGTAGTTGACGTGCTGCCACAGGGAGTAGTGGCCAATCTTACTTCTCTCCTGGCTTTAGTGGGACAAGAGCCCATGGCTGTGAGCCCCAGAATGGCAGAATTGGCTTCAGCAGGAGGAAGAGTGTATTTGTGTCTCCCTAGATGGAGTGGTTTGTGAGAGACACACTTAATGCATGTATTCATCTTCCCGATCTAGCTTCTGCTATGCCTTTCATGTCTTTGTAAACCTCCGCAAAATCTAACAAAGTTCAAATAAGCATTCAAATAGTTTTAATTAATTGATTATACCTGTAGTATGTTAGATTTTGAGGCCAGGAATCATATACATCTAGTACATGTTTAAGCTTCCACCACACTAAGCAAATTGTTTTCAAACACAAATGTGAAAAAAGACAGCATCGGTACATCTCCAGTAATTTTAAAAGCATGCATCTGTCATCGGCGACCACACTGGTCAGTGCAGAGCAGGCGTGCACGTGAATCTCTGCACTGACCACATCTGGGCAGATTCTCCTCGCAGGGTTTCAGATCTGATCCAGACCCTGCTAGCCATGAGTGCTGCTGTGATTGGAACCCTTTTCTGACTTGCCTGTCATGTGCTTTCTTCATTTCTCTTGAATCTTCGATGTTTATTTGGGGTTGAGTTAAGGCAGAAGTGAATGCTACAGCACTTTTGTGTGCAGTGTGGGAGAGGTAGAGGACTAGAAAGGAAAGAAGGGCCAGGACGTTCTGCCGTGTGTCTTACATATTTAGAGAGAACCCCACCCCTAAGAAGCAACAAATGAACAATTTTTAATTAGTCAAAGGCAAATTATGTGTACCATTTTATTTATTTATTTATTTTTAATAGAGACAGGGTTTCGCCGTGTTGCCCAGGCTGGTCTCAAACTCCTGGGTTCGAGTGATCCTCCCACCTCTACGTCCCAAAGTGCTGGGATTACAGGCATGAGCCACCACACCTGGCCTGTGTGTCAGGTTTAATCTGGAAAGCAGCATTATTGTCTCCGCTGGCTCCTTTGGAAGACTGGCGTGTAATACTTGCTCGGAGACTGTGCTGTGCTTTGGGAGGCTGCCCAGGCTTCTTCAGGGAGCAGTGGGATGGCCGCACTCTTCCCACTGTCCACCTGTCTTTGGCCACAGGAGTGGATAGGTACAGCTCAGGGAGGCCTTGGAGGCTTGAGGGTTTCAGGGCCAGTGCAGGAGGAGTGCGGTCTCCTGTAGAGTGGATGGTACAGCTCCTACAGAATCCCCAGTGCTGCAAGCTACTGACCTAGCAAATTGAAAGCCCCACACAGATCATTTGCAGGTTTAATATGCTCCTTTGTACTGTTTGCCAAATGACGTCGTGAAAGACAGTGATCTGTGTTGCGGTTGGGTGAGGAGTGCACATGTGGAACTGAAGGGAACATATTTGGGTCCACGTCCGCAAGAGGCTGCATTCTTATACACATACACCCCCGTTTCACTCAGAGCTTTTAAAACTTACCTGCCACTCAAGTGATTGCAGGTCACAGCCAGCTACCATGTGCATACTTTAAGTCTCTTCAGAAGAATCACAAAATAAATAAGCCAAATCCTAAGACACACACACACACACACACACACACACACACGTGCGCACACACACATACACACACACATGTACATTCTGTCTTTATGGAAAATGGCTGCTAATCCATGATCATTTTTTTTCTAGAAACAGGTTTTATGATAATATAGTAAAAATATTAAATTAGAAAATGCCTCACTAAGGGTTATAAAACCTTACTACACTAGAGATAGGTAATTATCCCCTCTACAGCCTAAATGACAGTTTAAAAGAAATAAAAATGTTAGTGCTCATTACTTGCTTTTGTAGGTTGCAATAAAGGGTAAGTTAAATTTTAATTCAAGGAAGAGCCCCTGCTATCGACCTTCTACCTCAGGTCCAAGTCCTGCTAATTACTCCAGAGGCTGCTCCCCTGCACAAAACCAGTGTAACACGTTGTCGGCAGCGCACCCTCCCACTGCCCATCAGTGTGTGTGTTGGGGGTGGGGGATTACAGATCAGTGATTCACATCTTGGTTCTTAATGTGATAGGGAGCAGGAATTATATATGTTAGAAAAAAAAGTTCATTATGCACATAGCCTTAAGGGGACCTTAGGTATGAAAGAGTACACTTACCCTGGAGAATCCGATGGAGACAAGGCCCACCTGGAGGACTGGTAGTTTAGCTTCTCCACGTGGCTAGATCCCGGTTGGGAAGATGCAGCCAGGGGACAGGTTCCTGCAGGAGAAGGCGGTGGCCCTCGGTCCCATGGCACCTTTTTGTAGCCTCGTCTTTAGTTGGAGTTTTGTTTTTCTTGTGAAGGGGTGAGGGCTATGGACGTGTTTTGCTTCTTTTCAGGATGTCTTTGCCTTTTCCTAAGCACCGAGGCACCTGCCTAGGTTTGAGGGAAGAATTGCTCAGTGTACCCTGCAGCTCAGTCTTCAGACTGGGGTATGCAGAGACTTTCCAAGGGGAGGGTGGACACAGATAGGAGTCAGTCTCTAGGCGTACACTTTCCTAAAACTGTCTGCCCCAGAGCAGGCCTGCGCTGGAGGGCACGGTCTCCTTTTACCCTCGTCCTTCTCCAGCCTTGAAAAGCCCCCCACCAGCCCGTCCTTAAAGTGACAGGGACCTCTAGCTACCACGGGAAAACCTCCAGGGCCTCAAACACAAAGACAGCTGGAAATAAGGGTACAGAGATTAAGAAAGGAAATGCCTAAGGACTAGATGACAAGCCCTGTGCGGGCCGGCTGTTCCTGTGTCTTCATCTGCAGCACAGTCGCATGAGAACATGAGTTGAATTGAGTTGTCAGTTGGTTGATCATTTGGTGACAAGTCACTATGCAATTTGTGTGTGTGTGTGTGCTGCATAATTCAGAAAGAATGAAAAGAATCAAGTGGCATTGCTGTGACAGAACTCTATCATTCCTATCTGCTTGTTTATATGGCATTTCTCAGTGCTTACGTCTTCAAAAAAGACCAAAAATAGGAATGCTGAGCCCATTTCATTCTAGCAATAAATAATATTCCTCCATGAATCCATGAACAAATGGAGGGAAAAGGCTCATCCATATCATTAAGGGGTACATTTTCAGTAACATTTTACACACGTATGGATATTAAATTTTCACTAAAATTAGAATATATTGTATCATGTTATTATATATTGATTGTATCCTAATAATAACTCAATCCAGAGGAAAATTTTAACTACTTAGAGCCTTATAACGTCAAACAATTAAAATATTTTTATGTCAGTTTTGTTGAATTTTGAAAATTTTGAAAAGTGTTTTTATTTACAGACTAATGTGGCCAAGAAGTATGATAAAGGTGATGGATAAAAGACATTCAAGCATAAAACCATTACACTAGGACCAAACTCTGTAGGGAAAAAGACAGATGGAAATAAAATTTAAAAAGAAAAAGATGCTATAAAATGTCCAAGTTAAAGAGTTTATGTGAGGCCGGGCGCGGTGGCTCAAGCCTGTAATCCCAGCACTTTGGGAGGCCGAGGCGGGTGGATCACCAGGTCAAGAGATCGAGACCATCCTGGTCAACATGGTGAAACCCTGTCTCTACTAAAAATACAAAAAATTAGCTGGGCATGGTGGTGCGTGCCTGTAATCCCAGCTAATCAGGAGGCTGAGGCAGGAGAATGGCTTGAACCAGGGAGGCGGAGGTTGCAGTGAGCTGAGATCACCACTGCACTCCAGCCTGAGCAACAAGAGCG
The DNA here is from genome assembly GCF_009761245.1 of Sapajus apella. Taxonomy (NCBI): domain Eukaryota; kingdom Metazoa; phylum Chordata; class Mammalia; order Primates; family Cebidae; genus Sapajus; species Sapajus apella. The sequence continues at coordinate 31,079,949 of NW_022436952.1, forward strand.
AACCTCTGTCTCAAAAAAAAAAGAGTTTATGTGTCATTGTGTTACTTAAATGAATAAACGGTGAGTATCAAATCACTATGGCACATAGATTCCGTTGCAGGCATTACAAAAGTTCATATTCTCACAACATTCTGGTAATTATATATTTTGTAACTATTTAAACTTACTGTGAAAAACATTATAAAAATATGCAACCTTCCCTTCTCCAACCTAGCAAAGAGGCAGGCCAGCTGCTCAGGGCAGGAGCCAAAGCCAGGATATAGAGGAAGGGCTGAGGCCAAGCTGAGCCGCTGGAATCTGCAGCAGGGATGGGGTGGGGTAGGGTGGGGGAATCTTCATCCAGTGGTGCTCCTGGGCCCCAGGGAGGGTCTGCTTTGTCTGTCTCAGAGAAGGGAGTGGAAGAGTCAGCCAAGAGGCTGTCGCCATGTTTTGCATGAGAGATGGTGAGACCTGAGCTCGTGGAAGCCTGGAGGAGCTGTGAAGTTTGAGACGCTTTGAAGGTAAAAACGGTCACTAGCTGGTGGTAGTGGGTGAGGAAGACATAAAAGTAGAAATTGCTTGGGGACTTTTAGATTGAAGTAATCCCCTATTCATATTCTCTCTCTGTGAAAATATTTTAAGAACCCAGACCACTCAGCTTCCCAAGTTGCCTTGCCATGAACAGCTGCATATGTTTGTCAGCTTTGCCCACCTGAGTGTGAAATGATGTTCTATGAAAACATGGGTTTCAGCAATTCACTCTCTGCTCCTGACACGCGAACCCTGCTGCGGACAGTAACTGCTGCCTTCGGCCCCGGCGTTGCACTGATACTGCGCGCAGAGTGGAAGCATTTGCTCAGTGGTAATGATGGGGTCTGGTGCAGGCAAGCACGGCGAGGCTGGGAAGGGTATGATTGCGAAGCGCTAAATAGCATCGCGCCTCTGCATTTCCCTCTCGTCAGACGTTGTCGTCTTAAAGTCACACTGTCCTTTTGTCATGGTGACTCTCCCTTTCACACCATTTAATTTTTTCTGTGGAAATGGCTAGAGAGACTTGTCTTTATTGGCAAATAGGCAGGCCATAGTGTGATGAAGTGCAGCCTGCACCGGGCATCGGGGTGTCAGTGTCGCACAGCTGGTTGTTTGGAAGCCGGGGGTTTGCGTTTGGCCTGGGGCTGCCTTCCACCTTGGCAGGGCTCATCTGGGCTGACTGAGGGCGAGTCGCGTGGATGTGTGTAACAGAAGAGCAAAAGAGACGGGTGAAGCTCGGGGGGCACCTGTGTCCTTTGTCTGTGGCCCAGGGGCCTGCTGGGTAGTTCAGGGTGAAGGCACCAACACACTCTTGGGATAAAAATCCTGTAATAAAATTGGAGGCCTGTTGTTTTCTGGCTTGTGCTTTCACTGCCTGTCTGTCCCATGCTCCCCAACATGATCAAGCTAGCTTACATTTGTGGCTTCTGGAGTTTCTTCCTTAAGATGTTTTTCCTTTTACTTTTTTAAAGCTTTGATACTCTATTACTTTTGCTGGTTTTCTATGGTGCTTCTGTTCCTGTCCACAACTATAGTAGAGCGACTTCAAAAAAAGACCAATAGGTTTTTGGTGTTGAAGCCTTGCTGTTTGAAAGATGGGATTTTTGGTTTTGTTTTCAAAGTCAGATGTGCCGATGCTGGCCCTCAGATAGTGAGAGCACTTTAAAAAGCTTGTTTTCCTAACAAGATGGCAGGCTATAATTTGAGTTCGATCTTGAGAATATCCGAGCAGGTGTAGATTTCTTCTGGGGCTGCTGACTCCTGGCCCGTGACCTCAGCCCTGTGTGCGCCTGCCCTGTCTCCGTGAGGTCTACTGGCTGGGCCTTCTGCAGAGCGTGAACATGGATGACTGCCTCTGTGGCCACCTGCTGCACACCCACCTCCCTGGTGGCAGGGATGTCCTCACGCAGGTCTTACCTGCTTGGACCCTCATGGCTCCCTCATACCTCTGGAGGGAGGATCTGCTCTGAATCCACAGGGGAAAGGGTTCTGGAGCTTCTGTCTCAACGACAGGAAAGATCCCTACCCCATCCAAACCGCTTTCAGGATTTCCAGGCCGTGGCAGATGGCTTTGGCCAGGTGTTTGTGTGTATGTTGCCTTTCAGAGCAGGAATAGCGGTTGAAAGTTGTCATTTACTTTTCTTTTTAGGGGCCAAGACACAGTCATGTTATGATTGTTTTAATGTTAAAACCCAACTTTAGAAATAAATTAACCCATCATATGATTTATTAGACAGAATAGAGACAGGGCATCTGGGGAGTGGGGAAGAAGCTTGGTTCTCCTCCTGAACAACCGCACGGATGATAGTAATTGGAATCTTGTTGCTGGGTCATTTTCATTGTTTTTCAAGTACTGCCAAGTCCAAGAAAATGTATGAAAACTAAATTATATCCCCTACATCCCATGTCTGATTGAATCCTCCTCATCGGGTGGTGGTCTCCTACATCCTATTAAAATATTCAATCTTGTTTTCTTACTTGAAGAGCCTGTCTGCAAAGGGCAAACTTAGAGAACACTCATTCCCTGGAGACAGGTGTCTGGCCACACTGGACTATTTACATATTTTACTGTTTGATTGGGTTTCTTCCTTCTGTTGTGTTTGTGAATAAGAGCTTCGGGATGCATTTTTAATTCCATGGTTGTATTTTCAACAGAAGAAACAGATTCGGGTATTTCCCAGCTTCTGCGTTCCTTTTTAACCTTGAACAGTGAACGAGTGTGTTAACCAGTTTGCGGTGTTTGTCTTCTAGGACAGAGCTGTATCGCTCTCTTTTTGGCCAGCTCCACCCTCCTCGTGAAGGCCACGAGGATAGACATCACCCACCTCCGACACCCAGCGGCACCGTGGCTGGTACGGCTGCTCGTCCAGATGGAGGAAACCAGTGACGTTATGGGGATGCGCTAGCAGGGAAGTCCCTGGAAGGTGCTGCGTTCAGAACATGTGCCTGATACGTGCAAGGGCGCCGCCCTGTGCTCCAACCCCACCTTTAAACGTCACAAATAAAGAGCATTGTTACTGCTACCACCACTTGTGAGTTCTTAAGAGGCTGAGAGTCCGTCTGATTTGGTGCTTTAGTGGATCACACATTTATTGCGTTTTCTTTTTTCTAGTCCAGTGGCCTCTTCATACAATATCAGAGTTTACGTTTTCTTTATCCAGTCACCCCGATGGACATGCAGATTGCTTGCATAGCTTGGCTGTTCTGAGTAGAATGAGTGTGTGAGTGCAGATGTCCCTTCAACATAGGAATGTCCATTCATTCATTCATTTATTCTGAGGCAGAGTCGCTTTGTCACCAGGCTGGAGTACTGTGGCATGCTCTCGGCTCACTGCAACCTCTGCCTTCCAGGTTCAAGCGATTCTCCTGCTTCAGCCTCCTGAGTAGCTGGGATTACAGGCGTCCACCACCACGCCCAGCTAATTTTTGTATTTTTAGTAGAGATGAGGTTTCACCATCTTGGCCAGGAAGGTCTCGATCTCGACCTCATGATCCACCCGCTCAGCCTCCCAAAGTGCTGGGATTACAGGCATGAGCCACTGCACCTGGCAGGAATGTCAATTTATTTGTATATATGCCCAGAAATGAGATTACTGGATCATAGGGTGGTTGAACTTTTAGTTTTTTAGTAACTCTGTACAATTTTCCGTAATGGCTGTGCCAGTCCACGATCCCACCTGCAGCGTGCCAGCGCTGTCTTTACCAACACTGTTATCTTCCATCTTTTTTTAAGACATGTTTTTATTGCTATATAATAGTTGTACACATCTTAGGGGCTCTTCTTTTTGGTAGCAGACAGTATAACAGGCGTGAGGCAATGTCCCGTGGTGTTTCTGTGCATTTCTCTAATGATAAGTGATGCTGAGAATTTTTTAATAAACTTGTTGGCCATTTGTATGTCTTCTTTTGAGAAATGTCTGTTCAGATTCTTAGCCCATTTTTGAAGTGGGTTATTTGTTTTCTTGTTATTGAGTTGAGTTTCTTATCTATAAAGAAAATGGGGCATAGGTGCACAGTGTAATATTATTCGGCCTTAAAAAAGAAGGAAATTCTGACACCTGCGACAACGTGGTTGAACCTGGAGGACATTCTGCTAAGTGAAATGATCCAAGCACAGAAGGACAGAGACCACCTAATCGCAATTATATGTGGAATCTACAAAAGGCCGACTCAGAGGCCGGGCGCGGTGGCTCACACCTGTAATCCCAGCACTTTGGGAGGCCGAGGCGGGTGGATCACGAGTTCAAGAGATCGAGACCATCCTGGTCAACATGGTGAAACCCCGTCTCTACTAAAACTACAAAAAATTAGCTGGGCATGGTGGCGCGTGCCTGTAATCCCAGCTACTCAGGAGGCTGAGGCAGGAGAATTGCCTGAATCCAGGAGGCGGAGGTTGTGGTGAGCCGAGATCGCGCCATTGCACTCCAGCCTGGGTAACAAGAGCGAAACTCCGTCTCAAAAAAAAAAAAAGGCCGACTCAGAACTGAAGAGTAGAATGATGGTTAACAGAAACTGAGGGGGTCGGGGGAGCAGGGAATATGGGGACATGTTGGTCAAAGGGTACAAAGTTATAGATCAAAGGAAGTTTTTCTTTTTTAAGATAGAGTCTTGTTCTGTCACCCAGGCTGGAGTGCAGTGGCGCAATCTCGGCTCACCGCAACCTCTGCCTTCCAGGTTCAAGCAATTCTCCTGCCTCAGCCTCCTGAGTAGCTGGGATTACAGGTGCCTGCCACCACACCCAGCTCATTTTTGTTTTATTTTGTTTTTGGTAGAGACAAGGTTTCATCATGTTGCCCAGGCTGGCCTCGAATGCCTGACCTCAAGTGATCCACCCACCTCAGCCTCCCACAGTGCTGGGATTACAGGCATGAGCCGCTGTGCTGGCCGGAGGGGGAGCTCTGAGAGCTGTAGTACAGCAGGGTACAGTCAGTAACGTCTTTTTCAGCGTAACTCAGTAAATTTCAAATGTTTCACCAGCTACTCTGGGCATACTCCCTATGGGGTAACCCTACTCTGCAAGGAGGTGTTTTAAAATAATAACAAATTTAAAAGGTTTGAATTTTTTTTTCTGGTGAGACAGGGTCTTGCTCTGTCTCCCAGGCTCGAGTGCAGTGGTGTGTTGTGATCATAGCTCACTGCAGCCTCTACCCCTCAGACTCAAGCAAATCCCCTCCCACCTCAGCCTCTCAGGTGGCTGGGACTACAGGTGTGTGCCACCACGCCAGGCCAGGACGCTGCTGAGTAGCTGGTGTTTGGTGGTTTATATGGCTCTGAAGAGCAGAGACGCCCCCAGAATCCTAGGAGCTTTAATTTGGAGCCATGTGCCTACTGTCACAAATACATGCTTGTTTGACGACTTGTCTCCTCTTTTCACCTATAAAGATTTCTTCCAGAGTCCTTTTCCACTCTCACCATTCCTAAATCACTTTATTGAGATTAGCTCTGGTGTAAATCTAGCAGGAGGAGATGATTCACTTGTTTTTCATCCAAAGGTCAAAAGCTGGAAATTAAATCCCCATAAGGGCAATTTATTGGCTTGCTGTGGTCAATATGAGTGAAGATGATCCTGAATAAGTAATGTGCGCATATGAGTGAGTGGCCAGCATGCCGGACTGAACATCTCATGGGTCCTTTGCCCAGCTCGCTATTTAGAGCTGTGGGATTAGAGAAGCAATGTTGGTTCCAGGCAACTGAGTTGAGTTGCAGTTACTACTTGGGCTCTTTGTTGTTTTTTGAGACAGTTTCTCTCTGTCACCCTGGCTGTTCAGTGGTGCCAACCCGGCTCACTGCAACCTCCATCTCCCAGGTTCAAGCGATTCACTCTGCCTCAGTCTCCCAAGTAGCTGGGATCATAGGCTCATGCCACCATGCCTGGCTTAATTTTTGTAGTTTTAGTAGAGACAGGGGTTTCACTATGTTGGCGAGGCTAGTCTTGAACTCGGGACCTCAAGTGATCCTCCCACCTCAGCCTCCCAAAGTGCTGGGATTACAGGTGTGAGCCACTGCACCCGGCCCTAACTACTTGCTTTCAAAGTAGAGTTTTGATATTGCTTGGAAATGTCAAAACCAAGGGACAGATTTTTGTGCCCAGGAATCCTCCATTATCATTGCCGTGGTGTCGGGGACTGCCACATAGTGCCTTTGGGCTAGAACGCAGAAGCGAGGCCCCACGTCACACATCATCTGCATCACAGTTGAGTTTTAACATAAATGTTTGGGAGGCCGAGGAGGGTGGATCACACAATCAGGAGTTCAAGACTAGCCTGGTTAAGATGGTGAAACCCTGTCTCTAATAAAAATACAAAAATTAGCCAGCCATGGTGACAGGCGCCTGTAATCCTAGCTACTCAGGAGGCTGAGGCAGAATTGCTTGAACCCAGGCAGCAAAGGTTGCAATGAGATGAGATTGCCTCAGTATACTCCAGCCTGGGCGACAGAGTGAGACTCTGTCTCAAAAAACAAAACAAAAACAAAAACATAAATGTATCTGCTGACCTCAGGATGTGGCGGATAGGAAGGAGGAGGGTTTTTCCATCAATATTAATTGGACCTTGGTATGTGGTGACTTTTCTTGTCTCTGCAATCACCTCTTCAGCTCGACTGTCAGGGAAATGTTTAATTTTCAGTGTGTCTCCAGTTAGCCAAAAGATCAACAGAAATAGGAGAATTCCCCCACATTCACTGCTTTCAAAATGATCGCCTTTAAAATACACAACATCCAACATTGTCCATCTAGCCTTGGGGGTTCCAGATAATGCTTGGTAGGTCAGCAAGGAAATGACCTCTTAGCAATGAACTTCCTATGAGCCTGATGCCAACCAGAGTTTCCTAAACCGATAGAACCTTTGTCCTCGTTACTTTGATGAAGAAAAGGATTTAAACAGGTACTTCAAAATACTTGGGAGTCCAGCAGGTTTAATTAAAATGAGTTAAAAATGAGAGATGAGAAAGAAGGAACTGACAGAATTTTCACTAAAGGGAGGCTTGCATTTTAAAATTCAGAGGACCACCCTCCTTCCAGCCACGAATAAATTGGAAACTATTTTAATTGACACAGATACTGCAATTCAACTGTTACTAGAAAGACAGATTAGTTGATTGATTTGCATTTTAATAAAACTAATACTTAACATTTTGGTAGCTAATGCTGATTTTTAAATGAGTTGAGAACAGTTATCAAGAGTTTCAATCCAGAGCCCTTTTTCAGTGTTGACTGAAGCATTCCTCTCTTTTGTGTGGAGTTTGCGTTTATTTTATTTTTGCCCAGCTGACTGCTTCACACGCGACACTCATAAACCATAGACCTTCAATATCTCGCCAATACGGCGAGGCGGTGAGCTGGTCACACTGAAACTCGGCCACAGCCCCAGCCCCACCTGCCCGGGTGGGAAGGAGTGCAGTGGGCCTCCCGTCAGGGGAAAGGAAATGCTGAGGCTGGTTTTCGTCTTGTTTCATTTTGTTTTATTTTATTTTTGAGACAGGGTCTTGCTCTGTCACCCAGGCTGGAGTGCAGTGGTGCAATCTTAGCTCACTGCAGCTTTGATCTTCTGGGCTAAGGTGATTCTCCCACCTTAGCCTCCTCAGTAGCTGGGGCCACAGGCACACACCACCATGCTGGCTAATTGTATTTTTTGTGTGGATGCGCTTTTGCCATGCTGGTCTCCAACTCCTGAACTCAAGTGATCTGCCCACCTCGGCCTCCCAAAGTGCTGGGATTACAGGCATTGAGCCATCACGCCCGGCCCCACTTGTCATCTTTTGTACTTTGTGGTCCTCTTCTGTGTCTAGAGCCAATCATACAGAATAGACCCTGTGGTTTTCAACAGGGGAGGAGCCAGGGAGCCGTTTGCAGGGGAGACTTGGTTTTTACTTCTGGACTGTTTGAAATGTTTTACTTATCCTTAAAAACAAAATGCTCATACAGCCACGTCTGCCACCCTGCACGCATGTATACCAGCTGAGAAGCAGTGGCACACAGTATTCTGCATTTTTTTTTTTTTTTTGAGAGAGAGTGTCTCTCACCCAGGCTGGAGTACAGTGGCACAATCTCAACTCACCGCAACCTCCACCTCCTGTGTTCAAGTGATTCTCTTGCCTCAGCCTCCCAAATAGCCGGGATTACAGGCACCCACCACCATGCCCTGCTAATTTTTGTATTTTTGGTAGAAAGTTTCACCATGTTGGCCACGCTGGCCTCAAACTCCTGATCTCAAGCGATCCACCTGTCTCGGCCTCCCACAGTGCTGGGATTGCATGTGTGAGCCACCGTGCCTGCCCTTCTACATTTTAGTATTAATAGTACCATCAGATTATTTCCATGCTTCTGCAGATGTCATACTATCATTACTAACTAGTCATTCCGTTTGCAGCCTGTGTCAATATTTCACCAAATCCCGTGTTTGGGGACATTTACATTGTTCCTAGGTTCCTGCTCTTAACACACAGGATCATAGTACAGGAGAATATCTGTGCATAAAGCTTGTTTATTGTGGTTTTGGAAACTTGGTTTTCTTGGCATCTATCTTTAGGAGTAAAATGAATCAAGAGAAAGAGTCTGGGTGTTTTTAGGGCTCTTGGGACATCGTGGTGGCGTCAGGGCCCTCATACACTCCCACTCACCTAGGCCAGGCCACCTGTAACACAGGGCGTCAGGGAGCCGGGAGGACACTGGCCCTGGAGTTTGATCCTGGGTTTATGTCTTGCTCCCCAGGGACCCCTTCAAATCAGCACGCTCCTCTGGGAGGATTAAAAAGCTGCTGCCTGTAATGTGCTTTGAAATGATACTCCAGTGAAAGATGGTGGATAAATCGAAAGTGACACCGTCGTCTCCCTCCCAGGCCCCCAGATCTTGTCCCGGCTGCGGGATCGCATATCATTTGCTCTCCACATGCTCCTGCTGTTTTCATGCTCTTGCTGCTTTCAGAGCCTTCATCCTGCAGTCTCCCGGGTTGGTTTTTCTTGTCCTCTAGACTTTGGTTTTGGTGTGCAGCCATTTCTCTCCAGGAACACTGGCCAGGCCTCCCTGTTGAGCATCATTTGGAGCCCCTGGGCGTGTGAGAAGACGCAGGAAAGCCAGCCCCCACGCGCTCCAGCCGCTGATCCTGCATCGCCAGCTTCAGGATGCAGTTTCCTTGTTAGAGGTCAGTTTCCTGCTCTCCACACACATTGCTAAACCCTCCAACAAAACTCTCAGTCTCACCATTTAATCCAAAGAGAGCAGAGTTTGAGGCTCAGAATTAATCCAAATATGATGTTCTTTATAAAGCTGGGTACCAGTCCCCAGGAAGAGAGCAGTCACTCTGTACATGGAATGTGTTAATGCCAAGATCCGCGTCTCCCCGGAGCCAGGCACACAAATGAGGTAGGCGCTTGCCTCAGCAAAACCTCGCAGACGGTGGAGGTGAATGAAGGGTGTCAGGAAGGGCCCAAGGCTGGGTGCAAAGTGTGGGTGTTTTATGCCTGGGCCACAGCCTGCCCCTCTGGCGACACCAGAATAGTGGCACTCAAAGTGCTGTTCTATTACCTGTGTTTAATAAACACAGACGCAACAGTGAGCCTGGCCCAAAATGAATGAACTTTGTTTTCTGTATCTCAGTTTGTGTTTTTACTTTTTTGTTGTTGTTTTGAATCAGAGTCTCACTCGGTTGCCCAGGCGGGAATGGTGTGATCTCAGCTCACTGCAACCTCCACTTTACAGGTTCAAGTGATTCTCCTGCCTCAGCCTCCCCAGTAGCTGGGATTACAGGCATGCGCCACCACGCCTGGCTAATTTTGTATTTTTAGTAGAGACGGAGTTTTGCCATGTTGGCTGGGCTGGTCTTGAACTCCTGACCTCAGGTGATCTGCCTGCCTCAGCCTCCTGTGTTTTTAATTTTTATGTATGTAGCTGGGCACAGTGGCTCACACCTGTAATCTCAACACTTTAGGAGGCCACGGTGGGAGGATTACCTGAGCCCAGAAGTTTGACCTCGAGATCAGCCTGGGCAACAAAGACACCGCCCCCCGCCGTACAAAAAACAGAAAAAAACTTAGCCAGGTTTAGTGGTGTGTACCTGCAGTCCCAGCTATTCAGGAGGCTGAGGTGGGAGGATCACTTGAGCCCAGGAGGGCAGGGCTGCAGTGAGCGATGATTGAGCCACTGCACTCCAGCCTGGGCAACAGAGTAAGACCCTGTTTCACAAAATAATAATACAATGTATGTATGTGCGTGTGTATTGGGGCATTGTGCTAGAAATTAAAGCTTTCCTTCATGAAGAAAACCATTTTCTTTTTAAGTTTACCGCATTTTCTTTCTTTTCTTACTTTCTCTTTCTTCATAACATTTAAAAAATAATTGCCAGCAATTTGGTAAGTTCATTAACTAATTCTCCCTTAAGTCCGGGCTGCACATCAGCCTGCCGACTGGTGTGGATTCGATTTGTCCAGCAGTTCTGTCAATGGAGCCCTCATTACCCGCTCCTTGTGTGTGGAGGAGAGCGGGGTTGTAATGCAGCCTGACTGCGCCTTATCTAAGTTTTGTTTTTCTTGTAGATCTATAGATTTCCTTTACTGTGCTTTCTTGCCCATCGTGTGGGGCCTGCCAATAGGATCATTGCCTCGGCTGCATTTATATTCCTGAGAAGTTTACTCGGTTTATTTCCCCTGGTTCTGGGTTCTCGGAATTCATTTGTTGAGGTCAAGGACGCCATATTCTCAGGAAAGGAAAATTTTAAAGAATGTGAAAAAAAAAAAAAAAGCAACAGTTGCACATCACTGATAGGGTAGAAAAAAAATATAAGGATCCCAGTAGACAACCTGACGGTAACACATGACGGGTCCTGCCTGCCCCTCCCGCCCTGTCTGCCTCTTTACGACTGGATTGGAAATGAGCTCCACATGTGCAGGCTCCCGGCACCGGCGATGGCTGCTCCTCTTTTCCGTGATCTGCTGATCCCTTACTACCAGGTTCTAAGAGGGACTTAGGAACACATCGCTAGTGCTGGCATGGGCTGGTGTGATGTTTTGAGCAGAGGACACGTGTGGATGAAGGCTGGAGTCATGGAGAGAATCCTGGACTAGAAATCAAATCTGCTGGGGTCTGACTTTGAGGAAATTGCTTCCCTCGGGGTCCTCATTAGTGATCTGAGGGTCAGCTCGTGGCTGCTCAGGACTTTCCCATTCTGAAGCTGCTGTTTCTGAGTGAAAGCAGCGTCGCAGACTTGGGTTTAGTGCGGTGTGAGGATGTTGTTCAAGTCCATTCCTTCAGGTATTCCTTGACCTCCGACTGTGTGACAGGCACTAGTTGAGGCTTCGCAAGGGGCTCTTTCTGCAGGTGACCCAGGCTCTGGGTGGTTTCTGCTGCCCTTCTCTTCTGCAGGGTCTCTAGACTTGGGTCTCATCAAAACCCGCTGCCCCCACTGCAGTTGCCTCTTAATCTTGGCTGGAACTCCTGGAGGCTCGGGCTCTGGAGCCATTTTCACGCTTAGCATCACTTTCCCAAGGTTCTGGGGAAAAGCAGCCTGGTGGGAAGGCAGGAGCCCCGGTGCTCAAGGGCCCTTACATCCTAGGGCTTCAGAAGTCTGGCTCTGAGGGGCATCTCCAGGAACACCAGGTGCACTAGGATGCAGGTGTGCTAATACCCAGCACAAAGCAATTAGCCTGCTGCTCTGCAGTTTCTGCCTTTCCCCAAGAGTGTGGCTCCAAGTTTGTGTTCCTTTGCTCACGTGGCCAGCACCTTCCTCTCTCCCCTGGCCTGGGGGCTCCAGGGGGTGCTGTTCTAACTCTAGACGTGGCCTGGAGCATCTAGACCAGAGCTGTCCAATAGAACTTTCTAGGACGACGAGAAGGTAATCCGGCTGTTCTGTGCTATCCCACGTGGTTGCCCCCAGCCACATGTGCACTCGCAGTGTGACTAGCGACTAATGTATGGGACAGTTCAGATCTGTATGAGTATTTTCCAACTTTTTGCAAGGCACAGCAAGTGCCAAAATTAAAGATGAGGTAAATGGTCAGCAGGTGGGGTGGAGGAGCTCCAGCTGTCCCAGGGCTGAGGGGCTCGGTACCTTCACACACCTGTGCCCGCCCCAGCAGGCTGGGTGGAAGGTCCTGATCTAGACCTGAGCTCGGGCTGGTGGTGTACCCTGTCTCCACCGATTTCTTGGCCCTGAGACCTGGGGTAAGTGAAGGGTGTAGGGAAGAGGTGGTCTTCTGCCTCGGTGTCCAGGGTGGTCCTGGGCGCCTGGGAGGCTGACTCAGTCTCCTCTCCTCCTGAGGAACTGGGCTGGGAGCTGACTCCCTGATGCCATAAAATTATTTTCCAGTTTGACTCCTATGTCCTTTAAAGTTGTAGCACACTGCACTTGGTTTTAAGAGCTAAATGTAAGGTGAATACGGAGCACTTTAAATGTGATAACTGAGTTCATATTGTTTGAGGAGATAAGCAGAGAGGAGAAGGTGCTTTGAATTCACTTATCGGCGTTTCCGCAGGCTCCTGTCCCTCCGCACCCCCCGCCGCGGGTGCTGTGATGTTCCACGAGGATCTTGGAATTGGAGGCTTCCCCGGGCTGTAGGGACACCGTTTCATCCACTCACCTTGCTGGTAAGTTCGGGGCTTTGTTCCCAGGAGTGCTCAGGCCCCAGGTGTGTGTGTCCGGGAGGCTCCTGCCTGGCCTGGGAAGTAACCCCCTGTGACGGGCTCCTCAGGCCTCTGGAGCCCTGGGGAGAGTTTGCATTTTAAGGTCACATCTCCATCCTCCAGGAGAAGGAGGAGGGGGGCCGGCCTTAAGTCCTAGTTCTCAGGTATATAATTAAACAGAGATTTTCCTTCCTGAAGGCACAAAAAGAGGCCAAGGACAGCGTAATTGAAACCTCCAGACTGCTTTCTCCAAGAGTGGCCTGAGCAAGTGGGCCAAGGGAGATTTGCAGCTCTGGCTGGTGGAGTGGCCTGAGCCAGCGGGGCCCAGGTCTGGCTGCTGACGCGGTCCACAGGTCTGCTGGCCGGGGTAGCCTCTGCCTTGCTTCTTTTTAGGGTGAGCCTTTGGTTTTCCTGGCCCAAATGGTGCGGGGAGGGTACGTGTGAGCTGGCAACACACACTGGCCACCACTGACCACTCCTGCTGTGCTGGCCCTCCCGCCGCCTCCCAAAACAGCAGCCGTAGTGACTGGTCTCAAGTGCCATCAGAAATGTGCACCGCTTTATCTACGAGGCTGTCCGCTAGGCTGGCTCTTCCAAAGTTGTTCATTACCAGATAAGTGATGGTAAAATAGTGATGCTTTATGAATTGCGGATATGGCTGCTAATTAGGTCCCAGGCATGGGTTTTTATACCTGTTTATACACACTTGCTCCCGAGCGGAAGGACTTTCTCATCTCTCCTTGCTTCTCCCCCACCCCCAGAAGAGAATTTCAACTTTAAGACAAACAACTTCATTTACAAGTGTGTCTCTAATTAGCTGCAGAATTAGGAAAGCTGAGCTTTCCCCCATAGATCCGCTCAACCCTCGAGGGAGACTGGTGGAATAGAGAGAATCGCATTTCCAATTATTTTGTTGAATTGCTAATTTAGTTATTGTGCCTGGTGTAATTGTGATGGGTATTGGGTGTGCAATTCAATTTGTTTTAAATATTTGTGGGAAGGCTGATCAGTAATGGAGCTGACCTATTTTGTGGCCCAAATTGAGAAAAAAAGACTAAAACACAACAGCCACAAAGATGTAGTTTCCATTTTTATTTTGATCTCTCTCATCCCTCTTAAGACCATTGATGCAACAAAAGGATTAAATTAAAAGATGACAGCACTTTGATCTTCTCCCTTTGAAAGCTTCACTGTCCTTGGTAGTTTAATATGCAGATATTTGAGGGTAGAGTTTAGATGCATTGCCGGAGTTGAGTAGTTTCTACCTCCTAAAATTGCATTTCTGCATGTGCCCGAAAGTGATTTGGGGCATTTAACTTTCAAATAGTGTGTAAAGTAGTGGACGTGTATCTGCAACAAATCATGCAAAGCCATAAGAGCCACAATGGCACCACTCCTACTGGGCAGAGTCTGGAAACTTCCCTCCAGGCAGTGCCACATACAGGGGCTGGTGGCCAGGAACCCCACCCCACCCCAGTCATTTTCACAAAGCTCGCCCCTTGGGAGCCCTGCTCCTGGTTGGTTTGAGCCTGTGCAGGTGAGAGGAGGGCTAAGTGACAAGTTCCCTCACAGCTGGCAGTGGCTCTGTGCAGCTCCTTGAGGGCCAAGCTCCAGTTTTCCTCTTCAGCCAGTGTCTGGACCGGGAGGGGGCTGATATCTGTGATGTAATGTTGCTCACGTGTCTATTGGATGCTGAATCATAAACCCAGCCTGGGCCTGGGCCAGGGCTGTGGCTTGAATCAGAGCTCTGCTGGGACCTGAGGTCACAGAAATAGATGGCAGGACTCAAGCCTTGGACATGTACGGCCAAGGTTGCTCACAGGTGACTGGAGCCCCTCACCCTCCACAGCATGCTGCCGGGCCACCGGGCCTCCTCAGACACAGGCTAACTAGGGCTTGGTTGGACAAGATCTGAGGGTGGCAGCCCAGAGCAGATTTTGAGAAAAGGTCCTAATAAAATGGATCATAGACACGGCTGTTGTAATGAATTTGATCCTAAAGGATTCATTTTGTAACTTGATTAGCTTAGCAAGGTGCCAGGGTCAATTTCTGTGCTTAGCTGCTGAAGAGAAGCTTCAACTTCATTACTCCTATGCGAGAGCTTGCAGGGACCAACAGGAGCAACTCAGCCCAGGGTGGATCCCTTTTAAAAAGCTCATGGCCGCAGCTGCTGATCCTGAGGAGGGACTGGGTCCCGTGTGAGGACAGACAGGAGGGCGATCACTGAACCAGCCAGGCTGGAGCCGAAGAGAAACTGGCAAGCAGCTGGGATGTGAGGGGGAGGGGGCTTTCGTGGAGATAGTTGCAGAGCAGGAAGGCAGGCTGCTGGGTGTCACTGGTAAGGTCCATGTAGCCCCTAGCCCGTGTGGTGGTGGTGGTGATTTTTGAGACAGAGTCTGTTGCCCAGGCTGGAGTGCAGTGGCATGATCTCTGCTTGCTGCAACCTCCACCTCCCAGGTTCAAGCGATTCTCCTCCCTCAGCCTCCTGTGTAGCCAGGATTACAGGTGCGTGCCACCACACCTGGCTAATTTTTGTATTTTTAGTAGAGACGGAGTTTGGCTATGTTGCCCAGGCTGGTCTCCAACTCCTGACCTCAGGCGATCTGCCTGCTTTGGCCTCCCAAAGTGCTGGGATTACAGGCGTGAGCCACTGCACCCAGCCTCAATTTTTTTCCTACAGTGTTGTTGAGGTAGAATTTACGTACCGTAAAACTCACCCATTGTAAATGTCCAATCCCGTGGTTTTTACTACATCTGTGGAGCTGTGCTGCCACCAGCACGGCCCATGTTTAGGACACTCTCATCACTCCACAAGTTCCGGCTTTGCCGGAACTCCCTGCTCCCAGCCCCAGCTGTAACCTTATCTGCTTTCTGTAGCTATAAATTTGCCTTTGTTTCTGAATATTTCACTGAAAAAGAATCGTACCATCCGGAGTGTTTGTATCTGGCTTCTTTCACTTGGCATGAGGTTTATGTCTCTGTTCTGGCATATACAGCAGCTTATTCCTTTTGATGGCTGACTAGCCTTCCGCCGTGTGGATGTACCACATTTCCTTCATCTGCTTGCTGACTGATGAACGCTCTGATTGCTTCCAGATTCGGGCTATTGTGTATGAAGCTGATACGAGCAATCACAAGTCTTTGTAAAACATGTTTTCACTTCCCTGGGGCAGATACCTAGGCATGGGATTGCTGAGTATGAAAGCTTATATTTAGCTTTTTAAGAAGTTGCTCGACTGTTTTCCAAAGTGCCTATGTCACTTTACATTCACACAAGCAATGTGGGGCTCCGACTTCTCCACATCCCCACTGGCACTTATTATTGTCTGTCTTCCAATTACAGCCTTTCTGGCAAGCAGTGGACTCCCGTTGTGGCTTTGTTTCCCTTTTGACGAAGGATAGTGAACATCTTTTCATGTGTTCATTATTCGTGTATCTCTCTTCTTTGGTGAAACATCTATTCACATGTTTTGGTCTCATCTAAATTGAGTTGCCTTGTGAGGATTCTTTATATATCCTGGATTCAAGTCTTCTATCAGATATATGGTCTGCAAATGTTTTCTCCCAGTCTGTGGCTTGTCTTCATTTTCTTCACGGTGCCTTCGGAATCACAAAAGGTTTTAATTTTGATGAAGCCTAATTTATCAATTTCTTTTTTCACTTATGGATGATGTCATATCTAAGAAATCTTTGCCCAATCCAAGGTCACAATTTTTTGCTACGTGTCTTCTTGTGGATGTTTTATAGTTATAGTTTATATATTTAAGTCTGTAATATATTTTGAGTAAATTTTTACCCATGTTGTAAGAGTCTAAAAATATAACTTTGTGGCTGGGCGCAGTGGCTCATGCCTGTAATCCCAGCACTTTGGGAAGGTGAAGCAGGCAGATCATGAGGTCAGGAGTTTGAGACCAGCCTGACCAAACGCCATCTCTACTAAAAATACAAAAATTAGCCAGTCATGGTGGCACGTGCCTGTAATCCCAGCTACTCAGGTGGCTGAGGCAGGAGAATCACTTGAATCTGGGAGGTGGAGGTTGCAGTGAGCTGAGATCACGCCACTGCACTCCAGCCTGGGTCTGGGTGACAGAACAAGGCTCTGTCTCAAAACACACACACACACACACACACACACACACACACACACACACACACACACACACACACACACACTTTGTGCCTGGATATTCGAATGTCTTAGCACCATTTCCTGAAAAGGGTATCCTTTCTGCCATTGAATTGTTTTGACTCCTTTGTGGAAAATCAACTGACTCTGAATGTTAGGATGTATTTCTAGACTCTCAGTTATGTTCCATTCTATTTGCTTGCGTTTATATTTGTGAATGTGTTGAAATCAGGTAGTTTAAGTCTTCCAAATTTTTATCAAAATTGTTTTGAGTATTCTGGGTCCTTTGCATTTCCATATAAATTTTAGGATACATGGCCGGGTGCAGTGGCTCACGCCTGCAATCCCAGCACTTTGAGAGGCCGAGATGGGTGGGTCACGAGGTCAGGAGATCGAGACCATCCTGGCTAATGCGGTGAAACCCCTTCACTACTAAAAAATACAAAAAATTACGCACCTGTAGTCTCAGCTACTCGGGAGGCTGAGGCAGGAAAATTGCTTGAACCCAGGAGGTGGAGGTTGCAGTGAGCCAAGATTATGCCACTGTACTCCAGCCTGGGTGACAGAGTGAGACTCTGTTTCAAAAAAAAAAAATTAGGGGCCGGGCGCGGTGGCTCAAGCCTGTAATCCCAGCACTTTGGGAGGCCGAGGCGGGTGGATCACGAGGTCAAGAGATCGAGACCATCCTGGTCAACATGGTGAAACCCCGTCTCTACTAAAACTACAAAAAATTAGCTGGGCATGGTGGCACGTGCCTGTAATCCCAGCTACTCAGGAGGCTGAGGCAGGAGAATTGCCTGAACCCGGGAGGCGGAGGTTGCGGTGAGCCGAGATCGCAGCATTGCACTCCAGCCTGGGTAACAAGAGCGAAACTCTGTCTCAAAAAAAAAAAAAAAAAAAAAAA